>NW_010206219.1:0-2434 GCF_000695765.1 Mesitornis unicolor | reverse complement strand
GTCCACACTTCCTCAGTTTAGCTGTGAGGTGAATGAACAAACAAACAAAAAAATCCAATACCCAACCCACCTCACCCTTCCCAGCAAAACAGGCAGTGGTTTTGGGAGCTCTGCTCAAGATACCACAGAGGAAGGAAGGGAAGAGGTGAGTCCAGTTTTTGGAAAGTGCTAAGTCTGGAAATTGGAGCCCGTGAGTATGTCCTCTCCTTTATGGGTGGAGATGGTACCTGAGGTTTGTGCATCTGGGATGGCCTGAGCCCTATTTTAGTGGTGCTGGTGTGGTGTCCTGTGTGTCCTCGAGGCATCTCGGGTGGGATGGGAGTTTGGATACCCTGCTCCGTGTTGAGCAAGGTGTTGCTAAAATATTCTGTGTGCACCCAGCGAGTCAGATGCTGCCAGAGACCATTTGAGGGGCTGGTTGTGCTCATGCTGCTGAGGTGATCCATGGGAATCCCTGCCCTTCTCTGAGGTGTCTTGAGATAAAATCAGCTTAAAAATCACTAAATTGCTTTTGAGAGCCTGGGCACTGTTCTGTCTTGAAAACAGCCGCTCCTTAGGGGAAGAGTTATATTGGTGTTGGTTGCTGTATGTTACTGAGTAAATGCCTTTCCTCTGTTCTACCAGCACAGATAGGAAGCTGAAATCAGAAATAAAGGGGCTGGAGTGACTTAAAAATGGGCAACAGGTACACTTAAATAAGTGCAAGTCCTTGGTATTACTATACAGATCAAGAACTGATCTTCTGCCATTTGCTTTTCATCAGACGGTTGAGATAACTTTAAAGAGAATTTGGCCAGGAGAGATTATAAAGGAAGGAATTTGCTTCTTAAATAAATAGTCTGCTCTCCATTGTTGGAGTCTTAACAGGCTGATAAAAGCCTGCTGGAATGAAAGGGAGCCTGGAAAACCAGTCTCAGATCTGACTTGCTCTAAAGTTACTGAGACCAATGCACTTCCAAAGACTTTTTTCAAATTTTTGAATACAAGCTCAGCTTGACCTAGTGGCTTGCTTTATCTTCATTTTTTCTGATGAATAAAGGAATTTGCTAGTCAGGCACTTTTTTTTTTCAGAAAGTGCTTATAACTTTTAGTTTAGGATAAATGCAGGAACTACACAGACTGATATCTAGAGCTTTAGAAATGCTTGGCTTGTAAATTTGAGAGGGCGTGTATGGAATCAGTTGCCTTCTATTTGAAATGTGGCTTGTCATTTGTCTTGTAAGAGGCATGCTGCTTTTTTGGTATCTTTATAACCCCATTAGGTGGATGTTTGAACTTCCAATTATTAAGTGGCTGTAAGTGGGGTGTGACTAGGTGTTAGTTTCCTTGTCTCTTCTCTGTTTTAGAAATGCATTGTGTTTAAAAATAAAACCAAAACAACCCCAGATGTGGCTCTGCAGTGGTAAAATCCCTGGGCCTTGTGATACCTCTTCCCAGTTACCCAGGGTGGAGATGCCCATTTTTAAGCTATTTCTGCTGCACTGGGCTGTGCTCTCTGGCTCAGCTTGCTGGCTCAGAATAAGAGTTGTAGATAGGGACTGGCATCTCTGCAGCAAATTGGAAGAAAGAGAACAGAAGCAAAGAGGTGTAGATATTTGGTGTAGAAAAGAATGGTGAAGGTGAAAGTTCCCCAGTGATGTGACATTAGTTCTGGGCATGTTATTGATATAATTATAACATAACAAAAGCCTGGTGGTGCTGTTTTCAGTGATTTATTTTCTGTTCTGTGGGGTTGGTTTAATTAACTTTGAAAGAGTAAAATATGAAATATTTGGACTGTATGTATTTCTGCATGTGGCTGAAAGCGAGCTCTGCGCTGGCTGACCCCGAGCTCTGCCAACTCAGTACTCCCTGTTGTCTTCCCATGAGGCTGGGCTGGGGCCAGACAGCCCTGACCCCAGCCCTGACCCCAGCGTTCCCTGCCTGCTGGAGCAGCACTTTGTTTCCTGCTCTCTCTATTGGAAACTCGTGGCTGTCTTGGAGAGCACCGGGTGAGGGTAAAACGCCACTTCCTTTGCCATAAGTCACTTCTGCAGGAGCAGCGCTCACCCCACACAAATGGTGGGTGGAGAGTTGGATGCTCTGTGAGTGGATGGCTTCCCTCAGGCACTCATCCCATGTCTGGGCTCTGCCATGCCTCTTCCTGGTGGTCCTGCTGCATGGTATGTTCCTAAACTGGTGCCTGGTGCTGGGAGAACCTTGGATACATGAACCCCAACCCTAATGTGGGCTTCAGCCCTAATGAGGGTATGTTGTGCATGGGGAGAGGTTTGTCTTTCTTTGGTCTGATAGGTTACCAGCACAACAGAGCTACCTTTTTGCTGCAGAAAACTTTTTCTCTGCTTTACTTCCTATGCATTCTCCCAGGGCTCAGTTTGAGCCTGCTTCTCCAGGCCCTTATTCTTTCCAGAATCACAGAATCTCAGGAGTTGGA
>NW_010206218.1:0-11593 GCF_000695765.1 Mesitornis unicolor | reverse complement strand
CTCATCCACCAAGCAGGTCGCCTCGTCATAATCACATCAACTCCTACCAATTTGTCAGAGGTCTTTAAAGTACAGAAGTGGGACCTTTAACGTCTCCTTCATATGAACAAAGGCTGGTACAATTTGGCATTTTGTAGCACCTTTTTGACAAAAAGTCAAACTGAAAGTCTAAAGTATTTTGTTAAGATCTCAATATCACAAATATTTTCCTTTATTACAGTGTTTGATGTTTTACAAGAAGAGATGTTGCACAGAAGCACAAGCAAATAAGGATTTTATGTCTATTGAAGATGCCTATTCTGAATTTTAGTGTGCTTCAGAGTCTTACTAAAATGTTTTTGATGATTAAACTCCTATTCAAATCATGAGAATGTCAGGATAAGAATACAGAGGTTTATTTGATAGCATATGCATTAAATAACATTTTTCTTTTGATTAGTCATATTTTCTTCCCTGTATGTGCATTGATTTTTTTGTTTTGTATCTAATTAAGGCCGTTTTGATAAAGAGAGCATATTGCAGTTTTCCAAATTTTAATAAGATTCTTTTAACTGAATAATAAATGACATTTTAAACAATGAAATATTTTTAATAAACTTTGTTACAGCATTTTCTATGTGACTTCTGGGTGCTGTTTCAATTTTCAGTGTCTATATTGTTTTTCCCTATACATTTACTTCTTCATAGATTCAACAAATTTAGCACTATTCACTTATGCCAGTTTATTAAATGCTGTAGTTGTAATCGCTATGGAATCCTTAGTTAATTTTGTTCATAGTTCCATGATGGTTTCCAAACATTTTCTCCTGTTGTGATGTTGTCAGGAAGGCCTGTTCTAGATTTTACTATAATTGCCCACCTAACAATGGAAATGCACTTATTTTTTTACAAACAGTTTTACTTACAGCAGTCCATACTCATCTTGCAGTGACACTTCAAACACTAAACACATTTCCAACAACTGAGGAGTGAAAATGTTTTTACTGGGCAATATTACAACTTCATTTTATTCTTTGATGTATGTTGTCATAGAATAAAATGTATTCTATGATTTTCTTGCTTTGGCGCTCCGTTGCCTACAGATCTTTAAGCTGACACTCTTCATAGCTTCAGCTTAGATTATTCTTTTCCATCATCAGCAATTTCTTCAAAAATAACCATATTTTCATAAGATAATTATAGTATTAGAGAGTTAGTCCATCAGCAAGATAAACTTCCTTCCATATAGAGTATCAACTGCTTCTTTCAGAAATATGTGAAAACTGAGTTTCTTCAACTCTCTTCACTTCCAGTAATCTCCATTTCCTTACACAGAGAAATATACAGAAATCAGAAACCACACCATTCCTAGGGTCAGATTTGCTTCTAAGTTTGAGAGTATGTGTGAAAGGTGTTCCTAGTAAAATGGACTTTGATTTCTGAGCACATCAGTGTTACCTGTTTGTAAGTCTCAGGATATGTAGCTCTAATCAACCAACACACTATGTTCAAGTCAAATAAAAAGGTTTTTCTTTGTGATGGCTAGAGCTTATGGATAGTCTGCTATTAAGAAATGGCTATAAGAACTTGTCCTTTCTTGCCAGTATAGCAAGTGTTTTCACTACAGTGTGGACAGCTCTCACTTTACGTTCATCAGTAAGTCTTTATAGCAGTATGAATTTATCTCTTAATTTCTTTATGCTCTGAGGTATTTCTGTTCATTTCTCATAAACGAGCAAATAAACCTTCTAACTCTTGTCTCTTAATATTCTTAATTCAAGGAGCTTTTCTTTCTGGCTGCTTAAACAGCTGATACAGTAGTCATTGTCTGTGGGTGGCCAGGAATGCACTAGATAGACAACTATTTAAAACTGAATTACTATATAGATAGCCAAGTTTGAAGTACTGGGGTTTTCCTACCCATTGCCATAGATGAGAACAGATTTGCATCATTAGGTTTTGCTATCCTAACAGTTGCAGACAACTGATTCTTGTCATGTTTTGATATGCTTTGAAAATAAGAAGCAAATGTCCTGTGGAATAAACTGAACAAAGCACAATTAGTAGGAATTGCTGTATTTCTTACATCTTTCTGTATTGTTAAGTGCTTCCAGATGTTATTAAGGAGTTGATTCTGAGTATGGTTGTTGATATCTGTGTCCGTTTCTAGCCCTCATTCTGATCTGGTAAACCTGTAGGTAGACACTAGACATGTCATCTCTACACTCTCTGTGCACAGCATAGTGGGCCATGTGATGATCAAATTGTTTCATGCTCTCAGTGATGATTAAATTATGAAATTCCTCAAATGCAGTTTGTTCTTTCATATGCTCACCCTAATAGTAGTGATTAACCAACATGTAAATACCACTGCAAAATCATTGTGCAAAATTATTTGCAATCCAGTCACCCTTTTGGCCACTCTTCAGATTTTCTGTTCTACCTCCATGGTGTGTTATTTGAATGCATTTTTGAAGTTCATTAAACAGTACTATTGATATCTCTGCAGTTCTCAGTTTTGCCTTTTCTTTCCAATGGGAAAAATTATTTTAATTATTTAAAAACTGTGTTTGCTTTGTCAGCTATTGATGACAAGGTCAAAGAAGTTTCCTTGTGTGTAGAGTGCACAAGAGATTTTTAAGAGTCATTTTAGATTATATTCAAAGTGATTCTTAGGTCAAAGAAAGTAAGAAAAACTTTGTAAAGACCTGGACGGCTCCATTAGGCCTTTGGAATAGATTTATAAGTCACAATTTCCATCTTAAGCTATTGGGGGACAGGTAGTGTGTGGATGTGTTCTTCTCAGATCATCATCATATGCCTGACTATAAATACCAAGATTTTAAATTTTATGGGATTCTAGGAGAAGACTGCACAGAAAACAGAAGCAGGACATGATCTGTGAGGGTGAGTGGCTAAAAAGATATACTAATTATTTATAGCAAGGTGTATTACATTGCTGTAGCCCAGATCAAAGATGATAACAGAGCAGTAACTGAAATTTGATCATTTGCATGATCATACTGTTAGCCAAGCACATGGTGTCTGCAGAGGGACCCCATTTACAAAGCTAGTGAGTCCTGGCAGAGAGCCACCAAACACAATGCTGTCTAGATTTAGAGTAGACCTTATCTGCCAGGACTGGCAATTACCTCCTGCAAGTGGGTGGCTTGTCTGGCCAGCAATCACGTCTAAGCATAGAGTAGCATTCGAAGTTTGCATGATCTGATGAGCTGGGAGGTAGTTCTGAGTACTCTGGAAAACAGTTATTTTCTGAAAGATTCCCTCACTCAAGTATTCCTGTTTTAACAAACATTAAAAAAATGATAACAAGGAAGATACAATGATTTGGTGGAAAAGCAAGTTACAAAAATTAGAAATTATACTTTGTTTTTTCCTAACATTGCATGGAGGATATCATGACCCTACTGAAATCAGCAAGAATTTTCTCACTGACTTTGGTACAGACAGGACTTTACTAATAATGAGAATGTGAACTGCTTTAATGGCAGATGACCTAGGATGATACACTGTTGCAGCACTAGCATGGATCCAGTCATTTTCCTGGTGAACTCGAAAGAGAAATGCTTGGCAACATTCTTTTCATACTTATTTCCACTTCTAATATTTGCTTTAGATGAGTCATTGTGAGATACTACCAGCTGAAACACCAGCATGATGCTGATTATGTGCAGTTGTTTATCTTGTTTTCCATCACTACAGAGATGGCGGTTCCTCCCTTGACGAGGTACAGTTAATACAAACTAACGCCAGATGAAGCAGAAGCGACCCTGGCCAAGGCATTGTTTGTACTCTGTGTTGAAGACACAAAGTCCTAAGTCACTTCCTCTCTTAATTAACGTGTTGCAGAGCCTCTGTGCCTTGCTAAGACTGTTTACCTTGTAGCATAGGAGTATCAATATTTGAAAATTTCAGTCTTTAGTCTTATATTTTCTTTGACATTTTCCCTATTCTTCCTGAGATCCCAGGTTCCTACCTGTTTCTCCATGGCATGTATGGCTGTGAACATATTAGATCTAATCTCAGGTTCCCTCTGCTAGCTTCTTGTATGCTTCTCATTGCTACTTTATAGTATTATCCAAATTTCCAAAGATACTAAGAAAAGGTTCAAACTGCTGCTAGGTAATTCCACTTTTTGATGTAGGCATCATGAGGGCTGCTAAATTCTTCTGAGAGGTGTTAAAGCTGTGGTGAAAGAATGGGAGTACCTGGAAGAATGGATTCCTCCTACTCATGGGGTCTCGTTTGTGGGAGAGGAATTCAGTCAGACAGGCCTTTCTCCTGAGTCACCTACAAGTGACACCCACTTTCTATCCGTAAGTTACAATTAAAAAATAGTAAAAAGAAAACATGGGAAGTTTTATCCCCAAAAGGGCTCCATGAGGGATTTTATTACTAATTATTTGCTGAAAGCATTCTGAGATGTGACAGAATAAAACTCCACCATAGATCCTTATGCTGCAGTGCTTACTGTTTAAATAGACAGAAATGTGGAAGAAAGGTAGGAGAAAGACTTGCAGTGAAAGCTGAAGTAGTTGCATTGTTCCCTTCTGGCATTTAAGCCTTCTCTGATAGTGCTCAGCTCCTTGCACTGAATTTCCAGCAGAATAAGACCCTCAGAGGCACACAGAAACCCAGAGGTATGCTATGTCACAACATAAGCTGAAGGTCTCCAGTACTTCATTTGAGTTCCAAAAGATTCTGCAGTGCACTTTCTGCTTTTCTTATATATGAAAGGAAATTCAATAAACAAACAAAGGACATTTTAACCGCACTGTACGTCCTTACTTGTTCTCTCAGGCACATATTCAAAGTGCTTGTCCATTTTCAGTGGCTTTCCGGGTGCTAAATAAATTATTACATTTATCATTGTAAATTTTTTTTTGTGTGTGTAACTATGCTTTTTTCATAGTGCATTAGTGTGAGCTAAAAATAACAGACATTTGTCACAGGCTGTTCTTTGGCCATTGAAAAAATGTCTATTTGCATAATAGATGCTGCATATCCCTGCATATGTTGAGAGGAAGCTTTAAAGAAAGGTCACAAAGCTTGGTCTTCTCATCACTTGTTCAGAACTAAAAATCTGACAGCAAAAAACCCGCTTTCTCATAGCAGCGTATATATCATTCCCTTATTAATTATCCTCAGACTATGATTAGCTCTCTCATGTTTAATATTGTTACTTTTGATTATTTTCAGTGAGATTATAGTTCTGATTCACCAAGTGCTGCACTGAAGTCATCAGCAAGCATAGGTCAGTAGGGTTCCTGGAGTTTGATCCACTGCTTGGACAAGCCATGCTTTGCACAAGACGCCTGTATGTGCCTGCTTCAGCAGGGACAAATTTGCTCTTCAGTTATACCAGTGCAGTGTCCACTTTGCCATAGCCTCCACCGAAACACCCAATGCAGCAGCCAGCACCTCACAGTGCTCCCTGCCCCGGCTGTGTTTCCATTCCGCCGACCCAGTCAGTTGTGTATGACAGTGACAGCTCTCAAACTCCTTTTATTGTGTTAGGCAACGTACTCCAATTTCAGATATTCAGAGATTTAAAAAAATAAAGTAATTTAATTGTTTGAGTTATCATACTGTGCTTGAGTTTAAAAGCAGCACTTTTGTCAAGATGAAAAATTTATATGTCATGCTACACCTGGTTTTGTTCTAATAGAAATAGGAACAAGACACAGGAAATTTATATGGCGACATATAAAACCTTCAGACTTGTTTTTACAGAGGCAATGTGTTGTTATACTGCAGTTATACAAGGTACAGTTGCTTATTGCACTTTGGAAGAACATCATGAGATATAGTACTTGAAATCACAAGACTTTTTTTAGTCCTATTTTTTTATGAGATTAAGAAATTACCCCTCATTATTTTTAATCACATTTTTCTTCAGTATTAAATAAACCAACAAATCTTAATTTGTTTTCCTGATAGA
Organism: Mesitornis unicolor; assembly: GCF_000695765.1. Lineage (NCBI taxonomy): Eukaryota > Metazoa > Chordata > Aves > Mesitornithiformes > Mesitornithidae > Mesitornis > Mesitornis unicolor. Next base: position 5,652 of record NW_010206218.1, on the reverse strand, counting down.
TGGTAATCTGAGGCCTGCTTATCTAAAAATAATATAAAACTCATACAAAACAAAACATTTTATCTTATATTTTTTCTTACTAGAATTCAGCAACATTAGAGTATATTTTCCCAAAGGCCTTCTGTTACTGCTTACTATTTTTCTGAACTTCTGTCTTCCAGCTTTAATCCTACCTTTCTGAAATCTTCTTCTACTATTGCAATAATTTGGACACTGTGATTAAGCAGCATACATGAAAGGCTGAACTCGGACCCCACTTTTTCTTAATTTGTGTTTTCTCTAATTCTGTATATGCAACTATCAGTGTAGCTGCAAGCTGATTATTCCTTTCTTTCCCTAGTACAGAACTTGCATCTGGTTGTTCTATTAGTTGAAAGTATCCATATGGCCAGCAGATGCCCTTAAAAGATATTTAATTAGTGACGTAAGTTCACCTCACTAGGCAGTTATTCAGTGATTTTATCTAGGCTAGGTGTGGGCTGGTTGTGTGTTGAAATCATTATAATTCTCTGAAGTAAGATGATGCTTATCTGGAGGAAATTTGGTCTGGATCAACAGAAGTACTTCATTGAAGTGTAAGTTTTGTTTATCATCTGACTATCATCTTCAAAACTTCCAGTACAGCTTCTGTTTGAACCTTGGTTAGGGCTTGGTTTATCATTTGACTCCAGGACAGGAGTTCTGTTTCACCATTCGTAAAAGGTCACTTAAAGTTCTGGCTCCACAGTTCTCCTGTAGCTTTTTGTCCAAGTTCCATTGGTACTGCAAAATTAGATACATGTATTAAATTCTACTCAAAATCTTGTTTTTGTGGCTTAACCCTACCCTTTTGTGGCTTAACTATCCCTTAACTTCACCTTGATAAAGTAAAACTTGCTTAACAATAATCAAAAAATACATTTTAATCACCGAAATCCCAAGAGTCCACTATCATTTCTAGTCAGAGCATTATTTATATTTGTTAAAATATATATCCAAGCTTTTATTTAATTTATTTTTGCCTTACAGAAACAGCAGGTATAATTTGTTCCTATTCACATTTACATTTGGTTTGAAATGTTTTGGGTTGTACCCAGCAAGTCAAAGAGTCCAGAGGTTCAGCATCAGAGATGCCATTATCTTTTGCCATTATCTTTAGTTTCCCTCATCTTGGGTAATTTGCAATCTCTTTCTTGTTTCATTGATGAAAAATGTTAAATAGAACCAGGAATCTTATTTATCATGACTTGTAAGCCTATTAGTTCATTATGTATTGTGTATAATATTGATCTTGTGCCATTTTTGTCCTTTCATTGAAATGTCAGGGGTGTGTGAGGGGGTGTGTGTATGCATCGCTGCACAGCCTGCACCACTGTCTTCCATTTGGTTATTCCAGTTCTTCTCCCTTTCATTTCTTTTAGTAATTGAGACCTGAACCTGCCTCTCCCATATTTTTGCCCATGCTTGCTGTCATCTTGAAAAAACCTGTAATTAAGTAGGTAATCCTATTCACCCTTTAAATATTGTTACATCATTAACTTTCTTCTAGTTCTATGAAATCACCTCAGCATTTCAGAAGTTGTTAGGAAAAAAATTAATTATTAACATTGCTGCCTACCACATCTTTCATTTATTTTTCTAATAATTCTTTCACTTGCCATTTAAAAATAAATGTTTATTTTAAGCTGTTGCTTTTTACTAACCTTTCATATTATTGACTGAATGGAAAGTATTTCAATGTTACATAATATGAAAGCACTGTTTATGTTTTCCAAGTAGCAGTAGAAACATTCCGGCTGTTCCACATTCTTTTAGGCATTTGTTTTTTTTTTTACATCTGGTAGTAGAGCAGTACTAGCATTTGCAATGTCATTGTTTCTGATTAACTTAACGTTCTTACTTTCTATAAGAGATATTTTTGCCTTTTCTTTCTTCTAAGTTCTTAAATTATTTAGCTCTTTAGTTACACACTGATGTCAGTTTCTGGTTTTCTTCTCCGTTTATTTCAGGTTTTAATGTGCTGCTTTTTCTTCTTTTAGACAGTAAGAAACAAGTTGGGGATGCAGGTAATGAATAGACCTTAAGTGATATAGCTGAGATGGTTCGCCATAACCATGACTGAAATTTCAAAGGGGGAATTCTTTTTTTCCAAGGATGTTTTTTCAGGTGTACTGGATCTGGCCCAGGATTAAGTTAACTTTCTTCATAGCAGCAATACTGTGGTGTGTTTTGGGTTTGTGGCCAAAACAGTGTTGACAACTCACTGGTGTTTTGGCTATTGCTGAGCAGCACTTGTACAGGCTCAAGGCTGTTTCTTTCTCACTCTGTCCACACTCCTGCCAGCGAGTAGGCTGGGGGTGGGCAAGAAGCCGGGAGGGGACACAGCCAGGACAGCTGACCCAAACTGACCAAAGGGACACTCCATGCCACATGACATCATGCTCAGCAGTGTAACTAGGTAGAGGAAAAGGGTGGGGTGGGTGGTGGCTTCAAAGTTGGCTGTTGGAGACTGACAGGGCATCAACCTGCTTGTGATATGTGGTGAGTGATTGCCTTAGCATCACTTTTATTTTTTTATCCTCACTTATTACATTTAATTAATTTTCACTTTTTTTCCATTCACTTATTAAACCATCTTAATCTCGACTCACTGGTTTTCTCTCTTTTTCTTCTGCTCTCTCCCCTGTCCTGCTGGGGGAAGAGGCAGGGGGAGTGAGCTTGCAGCTGCGTGGGTGCTTACCTGCTGGCCAGTGTCAACAAACAGTGGAATGGAAGAAAAATACATTAGGAGCACAATCCCTGAGTAATGGGCTTTTGAAGTTTGAGGGAATGACGTACTTTTTTCAAGCAGCAAGCCAGGGAAAGGGCATTTGTGCAACCACAGATGAAAGGAGTGAGAGGACAGGCTGAGAGCTGGGACTGTTTAACCTTGAGAAGAGGAGGCTCATGGGAGAGGTTCATACTGATGTATCTAAAAGCCTGATAGTGGGAGTAAAGACGATAAAGCCAGTGCTTCTCAGTGCTATCCAGACCAGGAGCAATGGGCACAAACTCAAATACAGGAAGTTCCATTTAACATCTGAAAAAACCTTTTTACTGTGGGGGTGGTCAAACATTGGAACAGGTTGCCCAGAGAGGTTGTGGAGTCTCCAGCCTTGGAGATGCTCAAAACTCAACTGGACACAACCCTGCTCTAAGCACAGGGCTGGACCAGAGGGTCTCCAGAGGTCACTTCCAGCCTCAGGTATGATGTGATTCTGTGAAATTTCATGGCTGTTAAGTGACCCACAGTTTTGTGGATCAAGCAGCCAAGCACATAGCCTGTATGGATAATGTGGGATATCAGAGAGCTTTCTCAGATGAAGATGTAGCATTCTCTTCCATCTCCAGAATTACTTTTCAGTCCTGGGTACACGGGGTTTTATAATGAATTGTATTTTCTATTTATTCTGGTTTTGAACAGAGTGACTCCATGAGTTTTTTTTAGTTTGGACCTGCAGCCTTTACACTGACAGAACTAGCACTTCTGCTCTGGCAAAAAAAAAAGCAAAGAAACCTGTCTCTTAGTACAGAGTCATTATTTTGGAACATACTGTAGCTTGGCATGTGTTCCTGTACAAGGCAGAGTTGTCCTGTCTGAGGCAGCGGAGTGTTGCAAGAGAACTTTCCAGCTACAGACTAATGTGCAGAAGGCTGATTCCTTATATTTGCATGTAAAATGACTCTACAGAAATTGATGCAGCAGTACGATATATATAGGGTTAGTTCAGTACTCACAGCTCTCTGCTGGTAATTGAGTGTAAAAAGGTAGCCTTTACACAATGCTCTTTTGTAGTAGGAGCACTAGTAAAATAGTTTCAGTCACAAGTAGCAAAACTAACATTTTAAGATGACTCATTGTCCGGATTCAACCTGCTTTTTAAGTTCAGCTTACTGGTTTTACTGCTGGCCTGCTCACTTGCTGACAAATTAGTAGATAAGAGTTTGTTTATATTCTTCTGGCAGTTCCTGGTTTTTATTGAGTGGGCCTGATTAGTCTTGTCTACTAAGATTATTTGTTAATTGTTGCTATTCAAGTATGTATTTCATCAACTAAATCTTGATTGATTGATTTAAAAAAAATGAATAGGAATGGTCCAGCTCTTTTTTATATATATATAGATATATATGAGTGAAATCTTACACTTTTTGGAAAAATATTAGCTTTCTCTAAGAAAACAATTGCAATATGGAATTTGGGGGAGGTAGATGGTGCACTTATGCTGTTGGTTACTTTAACAGAAAAGTAGATGATTTTCATTTGATTGACTTAGCGTCTTCAAAAACTTGCTCACTGATTTACTATCTGAAAAAGTGTTCACGAGCTCTCTCTATTTGTAGCATGGGTTTCCATCTGAGCTGGAGAGAATTTTATTTTTAGTGTGTAGGTGCCTGAAGAGCGTGATCTCCTTTGTGGTGGGTGCTGCCTCCTTCCCTCTGGATTCTCATTTGTGGAACAGAAGGAGACTGATTTCTGTGAGCATGGCAGTGCACACAGAACTGTTGCATGAACAGGCAGTGCTGTACGCTGTATTTCTGTACTTTGTCATTGCACATGATGGGTTTTTTTTGTCTCTGAATATTTTACATTTCTGTTTACTGTAAAGATAGCTTGGGGGGGGGGGGTCAGGGTTAAATATTGACTGTTTCTACCTAAAATTGTAGGTCTCATAGGTTATTCCACTGAGGAAGAAAATGTTGTGATTATGTCAGATAACTTTGGTACAGTTATGTTTATTTACAAAAATATATAAAAATATATTGCTGTAAGTACAGAAGGGATTCACAAGTCTTCACCTGGTCCTTGTTCTGGCTGTGCAACATCACTCACCTAAAGACCCTTCCACATTCCTCAGTGGACCTTGGCCACATTCCTCCATACCTTAGCCTGAAGTAAGGAAATGTGTATCTGTGTTTTAAGTTTGATACTATATTTTAGTTACCTGTTTCAGTGGAGTTACATGAGTTTTCACAATAACACACTGAGGCTGTGTCTAGCAGCTTCAAGCTGGTTTTACTCATCTTCGCGATGAGCAGAACTAGTACAGATTGCATTAAGAGCCGGTCAAAATGCAATGCTAAGAGCATCCTCTAAACGTTTTCCAGGGATGTCAGCAATACCAGCACACTGGCACTAGGGACCACATCCCACATAAAAAGGCTTTGGTTGACAATTCGGCTGAAGTGCAATGTCAACAACTCAGGCTGCACAGAGGCAATTTGCCCGACACAATGACAACAGCGACTGTGTTTGCACCCTGGGGACAGGCCCTGGCCTCACGATAGCCCCCTCCTATGTGAGCAAAACGGATATAGACCTCCCTCCCCTCCCGAACATGAGGGGATTCCCAAATATTCTTGAGTGAGATATTATTGCCAATCCTATGCTTTTGCTATGGGGTGATACATCTCCAGATTTGACCCTGTATTCCCCATATTTGTCATTTTCTACAGCTAATTTGCTTCATGCTGAAGTCTGACCGGTGGGAACTGAGTGTGGCTCCGGTTTCCTTCACTTCCCCTGGCTGGATAAACCCCTCGCGGTGAATAAAGTCACCCGCGGGAATAACGCGCACGTTTCGGGTCCTTGCTGGCGGGCTCCGAGGGAGGGTATAGGCATGGACAGGCAGGGGC
>NW_010206217.1:0-3321 GCF_000695765.1 Mesitornis unicolor | reverse complement strand
CACCGCTGCCCCGCTCCGCCGGGGCCGTGCCCGTTAGACGGGGGAGCTGCTCGAACGCGGACCTCTACTCCGTTTGGGTTTGCTTGTCTGCGAATAAACAGGACACAGTGATGCCTCGGAGAAAGAAGCAAAATCAATCAGGACTCCAACGGCAGAGTTCATTTTTTGGTTGCAAGAGTGTTTAAAATTCCCAGATGACAATTTAAGTTACACACACCTTCTTTTTTTCCTTCAGTAAGCCTGACTCTGATTTAATAACTTTGGCTCTAGTTTTAGGAGCACCAGGCCTCTGCAGCACCCAATACCAACCCAGGAAATGGCACGTTTGTATTTTGGAATCAGGATTACCTCCTTTATATGTTTGTGGGGTTTGGTTTTTTGTTTTTTTGTTCTGAGTGAAGTAAAGGTACCGGTTCGCAGCCGGGAAGACTTAGCGCCCAGCTGGAGGGAGCCAGGGGTGTAGCGGGGAGACCCGGCGGTGGCATGGTCCCCACAGACAGGAACTGGGTTTTTTTTTCTCACCCGGGTGTTTCAGTCTGCTGGAAAGGGCCAGCACAGGCTGGGCCAGAGGCCGCTCGCTGCTTGCGACGGAGTCGATCAGGTTTGTGTCCATCAAACGGAGTTGCTCCGGATTTCTCGGCCCATTTCTAAGGGCGACCAAGGGGGGTTTAAAATGTACTTGGTTCCACGTTTACATTTCGCAGGTATCCCCGTCTATGAAACGCGCCCTTCCCTCAACACCGAGCAGCTCATCTCGATCTCTTTCAGAACCTGTTCTCCTCCTAAATGTGGGACGTTTCCCCAACTTTTCTCCTCTGTGATTTCTTCCCCAAAAGCAACAACCGAAACCACCCCTAACACCTCAAATCTCCCCAGCCCCACGGCTAAAGCTTCGCATCGGCTCCAACCTGCCCCTCACTTCTGCTGCAGCCGAAGCAAGGCAGACAGACTTTACCTTCTCGGTAGCCGAGTCGCATCAGAGCGGGATTTTTCGGGAGGTGCGAGTCGCTAAGCAGGGAACTGCGAGCCTGGGAAGCCGGAGATGGGGTCAGACAGCGGGCCCCCGGGAGCTCGCAGCGGCTCTCCCTCCTTTCCATCACGGAGGGCCGCGACCACCAAAGCCCCCATCCAATTTCCAAGTCCTTGCTAATCCGGCAGTGCAAACAAGCGCTACGGGCTCTCTGCTGTAAACATTGCGCACTGGCCTAAAATATGCACGATATTAAATTCATAATACTGTTATGTTAGCAAGAGACGGTACTATGTGAATATGGAAACAAAAACATTCAGGCAATAAAGTCAACTCAACCTGGGCTACGCAAACAGGCTCTGTTTTGAGAAAACACCCCATCCTATTTACCCTAGACACCGGCTGAATCCCGGCGGCAGGGTCCCTGTCTCCGCGGGGGGGTCTACTCGGCTTCCGGGGATCTCCTCGGCTTCCAGGCTCGGAGCCGGCTCCGCTGCGCACTCGCACATCCTTCTCAGTCGCGGAAAGACAGGAGGCGCCGCTTCGCTGGCGTGGCCCGGCTGCGAAGCGCTGGGAGATGAGCAAGTGACAGCACAGGCGGAATCAGCTGTCCGATTTTAAGGGTTGGGGGTTAGATTTGGTTTGGGGTGCTTTTTGTTTGTTTGTTTGTTTGAAGAACTTCCCCTTTCATCTTTCTTCCGAGCCCTCCGATCTGGAGGTTTCCTTTCTCCTACAACTGGGTTCTCGCCGCACACTGGGACCCCGCGGAGGGGATGGTGAGAAGAAACAGAGGCAACACGCGCCCTACGTGTAGAAAAGGAGAAGAGTGAGGGTTAGAGTATCCCTCCGTGTTTTCTACAACGAAAATGTGATCGCTAGCCTATATATTATATAAAACCCTAGAGAGCAGAGCAATCAAACATCATTTCCACCGGAAAACCCCACTCGCTAGGCACTTCCTTGTTTCAATCTCACTGTCTCTCGCTTTGCCTGTGGATGGACGAATTCCTGCTTAAAACCGATGCCTCTTCCTCAGGGTCATCAGCAAAAATGCCTGCCCCGGGGGCTGGGGAACGGGCCCTGCTCCTGTCTTACATTTGCGGGGCAAAGCACAGTGGCAGCGTCGGAACTCTGCGGCAAAACTCCGCTCCCCGCGGAACTCCGCGGCGGTCGGCAGAAAGATTAAAGGGCGAGAGGGGGAGAAACAGAAAAGAGATACTATCTCCCCCCCCAAATGCAGTGAGCTTCAGTGCGGCATAATAAAGCTGTCTCAATAAATAATGCGCCTGTGTCTGTCAGTAGCTAGTTTATTTGCGTTTTTCGCCTGGTTTGTTTATACTAGTGCCCCCTCTCTCTTGGGTGTCTTTACAGCTCAACAAGCAGGTATTTATCTCCAGTTTCAACCCTGAGTTCTGAGAGAGACGAAACTTTAGGGTTATTAAAATTTCAATCATATTTATTTATTGCAGAAAAATAATATACAATGATATTTACAAAACAATCATAAAAATAGGAATGCATTTAGACACCGGATCTATTTGCATTTTAACATGGGTCATCAATAAATAAATAAAATGTTTATTTTTTTCTCAGAGGAAAAATAATAATAATAAAAAAGTTAGGAACCGGGTATATAACAGCTTGAGCCCAGCTTATTCCCCCCTATTAAAAAAAAAAAAAAAAAGAAAAAAAAAAGGTTTTCATCTCTACAGGGATATTTTTTGGTTGGTGGTTGGTTTCATTCAAGAATGAATAAAGTCCACAACAATATATTTCCTTTCATCAGTGGCTCACAGGCACGACCTCTTGGGAACGCATGCAAAAAAAAAAAAAAGGTAATTTAAAAAAAAAAAGTTAAATTCCAACATTCTTCGTCAAAATAAAAAAAAAAAGAACGATTCAGACTTCTATCAGAATGCAGAGATGTGTGAATTGTATCGACGCCCAAAGGGTAGTCACTGTCCAAAGCCCTTGTCTCTTTCTCTTTCCTTAAGTGCTCCCCACGCCCTGCTTTGATTTTGGACATTGCTCTTCTAATTTCCAAGAAATCCTTGGTACTTTTTTTTTTAGACAAGACCAAAAAAACCGTATCCAACTTCAGAGTCTCTAGATTGTCCATTTCCTCCTTCTGTGGGAACAATGTCATCTGCAAAAACCCAGAGAGGGTGGAAAACTCGTTACTGAAACGACAGACACACAGATATCTCCCTACTCCTCCCTGTCTCTGGAAATGCGGACAGCGGGGATGAGCTGAGGCGGGAGAAAGGCGTGCCTCTGCCGCGCAGGCGGTGCGGGGCCCAGTGACACCCCGGCACGGTGACATCTCGGCCCGGCAGCCAGCGGGGCAGGAG
>NW_010206216.1:0-4154 GCF_000695765.1 Mesitornis unicolor | reverse complement strand
TCTAACTCTTAACATTCTGTGATTCTGTGATCTATATGTAATTTACAGTGTTCTTGAGGAAAAGTTGTTGGTGTAGTCCTCAGTTTCAGGAAGTGGAATAGTAATACTCTTTCTCCAGAACATATTGAGATACTAAAATAAGTACATTTTTGAAAATCCATTAAATCAATGCTTGTTTAGTTTGACATTTTTAAATAAACTTTTCTGAACTGGTGTTTTTTCTTATTGTTCCTATATTTTCAGTGATTACAGTGAGCTAGAGCACTAGTTCTAAAGCATTTTTGTTGAGTCCACAGATGTGGTTTTGATAGAAGATAGCTGTTTTTTGGAAGCTGATCTTTTGTTTAGCCATCACACATACCAAGCACAGTTCATTTAGCCTTAGATGTGTACCAACCATACACCTAAGGAGGAGAGGGGATATGAAGCGTTGTCGTTGCTTCTGGAGGCTCTTCATTTGTGGTCATTTTCTGGTATTATAGTTAGAAGGAAAATACCAATTCTGACTACTTCTGATTTCCGCCTTTTTAAAAGGAATAAAAATGTTTCTTAATACCTGCAAGTGGCTTTTTAATTTTTGGTAGGAATAAATGGTGTATTGTAATAGATGCTCTTTTGTTTTCTGCTTTATAAAGTTAATTGAGTTTTTATCATGTTCTATCTCATTTTACTCCAGTGCAACTCAACACACTTCAAGAGATGTTTCTTTTCTTGTTGTACAGATTTCCTTGTTAATGATGCAAGTAAGAGCTTTAACAATGGGATGTGATCAATGGCAAAAAAGAAGTCCTGAAAGTAAGTGCATGCTTCTATGTAAAGTATACTAATATAAACTTCTACAAGGCCTCTTTCATCTAGGCATCTTAAACTGTGTATGTATTGAATGTATGTTGATTATATTTTCATACTATAACTACTTAAAAATTAAATTACATACTCCCCACAGTAGCATGTATGTGTCATTTCTATATTCTTTTTGCACTTATGTTCTAAGTGAACTTAAAACTCAAAATTAATTCTACTCTAACTTACGATTCTGGACAAATAAGTGCAACTAAGTTATTCATATTACCATTCATCAGTCAGTTTAAATTGAAAAACAAACAAACAAACAAAACCCCCCCCAACAAACAAACAAAAACACAAAAAAAACCCCAAAACAAACCCAACTGCTTGCAAATTTCCTAACAAAGTAACAGAAGTTCATTATGCTGTTACCCTCCTTCAAGTTTCTCCTTTCTGTGATTGTTTCTTCTCCAGCTTTCATTTGTATTTCCTTTTTAGGACAACTACTTTGGCAAAGAATTTTGTCTTCATTTTGTCTTGTAAGAAGCTGATGCAATTTTTATCTTTGCAAGTTTTGCTAATAAATTAACAATAATTTACTCAGATGTTTTTTGACCATATCCCCTATGATTATTTATTTCTTTTTCTTAGTACTTGACAAAAGCATGTTGTGTTATGATGTACTAGCTAAAGCTTTGAAGTAAACCCTTAGTGGTAAGCCCATTACACTGAAATAAAATAACCTAACTTGGTTTTAACAGGAGTCAGACTTCATGTCAAGAAAAGATGGTAGAAGACACTTCAATTTATTTTAACAGTGCAGGAATTCAGATAACTTACTGATTCTGAGAAGCACAAATCACTGAGACAAGTGGTAGCTCTTAGATTTGTCAGGCATTATCAGCCAAAATGTATAAATTCCTCAGTTTTTCAAAATACTCTTTGTACATAAGCATCAGTGCTGATTTAATTATTTTTCAAGGCTGATGTAGCTGGACACTGAAAAGAAAACTATTCAGAATCTAAGTATAAGTAAAGCAATCTCTTTTTCTCAAATGCGTCATTTGGAGACTCCAAGAACAGTTCACTCTACATTATCCTTTGTATTGTGGTAGCACTCACTGTTACGTCTCCTGTCAATGATCTGTTAGCACCTTCCAACCCAGTAAAACTTACTACTTAAGCTGTAAATGGATTAATTGACTATTTAGATATTTCTATGCTAGAAGAGACTTTGATTTTTAAGTGTTTACAAAATGATAGGACTATGTTTTAGACAGCAAATGGTGATTTCCAATATTTTGTCATTTGACCAAATTGGAATGCATTTTCAGATTAACATTGAAGTCTTTTCTTCAGCCTCTTTCAGTGTTCATGTACTTGGTGCATATCATGATGAAGTAATAGGAGAAGGGAAAAAAAGAGGTTATTTTCATTCTTATAGGTAGATATTATTGTTCTATTAGAATAAAATAATAGTTCATTTGCTTTGTAAGCCTGTCTCTCAGAATGGTCAGCCTCAAATGCTTCTTAGAGGCATGTAGACTGTAAGTATGACATTGAATGAATTTGGGAAATAATGATTCTTGACTGCTGGTCATGAATAAACTGCTGGCTTAAAGCAAATTAATTGAAAGCACTTACAGATTTTTATCTGGGGAAAAAAAACCTGGAGATGTTAGGTTTCCTTATGAAAATATGTAATTATTTTAAACTTTAAGCTATTTGCTTAAAACTATTCCTGGGACTTGACTTATTTGTATTGGCTTGCTGACTTGTTCTGCTCAACTACTGTTACTAGTTCCCAGATGAAAAGATTTATTATTAGAGACCCTATTTTTTTCCCTAGAGAAATGATCTATGGATATTATAATACAAATAATATTTTGCAGTCAAACATTTGCCTTTTTGGCTACCTTTCTGAGGGAAGTAAAAAGAAGTTGCTACTAAGAATAGAGTTATAGTGCTTGTATGAAAATAAGGAGTCTAATGTACTTCCATACTCTCTGTCCATTTTGGCTCAGTTCTACCTATTGTCTGTTTTGAAGGAGGAATGAATTACTGAAAAATTACCTGAATTTATCTAAATAGCAATAGCAGAAATACTAACATCATACAATTTACTAATAGAGCATGAATGTCAGGCTGTCTTGTTACTTCAGTTTCTTCTTTTAGTAATGGCCAGTTCATTCCTTGTAAATGAGGGCCTGTAAGGATTTCAATTTTAAACCATATTTTCAGAGGTTATAACTTGGCAATTCTGCATTTCTTTGGGCACAATATTGGCAAACAGACTTGAATGCACAATGCAAATTTTATTTTTGCTAAGCTTTTACTTCAGCCTCTTATTCTTTCTTAACTTTTGGTACTGTTTGTATAGCTCTAGACCTGCTAAATAATCTGAATTAAAACTTTTTAACAAGCATTTTACTCATAAAAATGGAATTTAACTTTTACCTTTGCAAAATAAGGAAGTGGAAGCAACCATATTTTAAACTGTAAAAAATATTGGTGGTCTTTGCATAATTACTATTTTTCTTAGCAAAATATCACTATTCTGCCAATTTCTTATTCTAATAGGAGTTTCTGTATAAACGTGCATAGCAGTTGCTTTTACATTCCTAGCATCTGGTAATATTTTGCTTGGTAGTTGTACTACGTATCACTAGGCAATTCTGTTTGGCATTTGATTTTTGCAAGTGTAGTGAAAAAACTTCTAACTGATAGTAGATAGATCAACCAGTGTTCTTTACAGTAGTAGCTGCCACATATGTGTTGTCCCAGTCTCGTAGATCTGCATTGTTCCTTCACTGAATTAGAGTTAGTGGTTCCTTTGTTAGGAAGATGTAGCCTTCTATTCTGATACTTGCACAATGTGAATATTAAATGGGAAGCACATGCTCAGCATTAGGTATCTAAAAATGAAAAACTGTAGAAATCAATAGAAAATTATAATTCCAGGCAGTGAGGGCTCATGATATCATGAGGGGGTAAGGTTGGTGGGAGTAGGAGGAACAGTTGTATGGATTTCTTCAGATACACCAGTCAATGTGAATAAAAGCACACCAATAAATTTTATCATGTGTATGTAGGATATTCATGTCATTAAAGAAATCTTCCTCTAATAATAACACAGACCAATCTATCCTACAGTTCTTAAATATAAGCTTAATTTTTTAGCCCTCTATTCAAATTTTGTGTCAAGATTTAGAGACAGTAATTCTCTGAGTAAAAGAAATTTTACTGTGGCATGTAATTTAATGGATTTTGAACTCAGTAGTTTTCATATAATCATGGAATACTAGATTGGAAGTGATCTTGAGGATCATCTGGTCCCGCCTTTAGTGACAACAGCACAGTCTAGACAA
>NW_010206215.1:0-4182 GCF_000695765.1 Mesitornis unicolor | reverse complement strand
TATATATTTTAGATTAAAAGAGAACTTAATGTAATGCTTGCTAAAACTAGTATTTCTAATGCTTCTGTCACTCTAGTCTTGACAGCACTCAGCTGTACCAGAAACATGGAACATATGCATCTGCCTGTTGTCGGACCTTGCCTCAGAACTAGAAAATACAAACCCTCTGCTGCTAAATTGTTAGAAAAGAAAAAAGAAAAATGTTGTTTACAAGATTTATACAGAGGCCAGCTAAAATGGGTTTTGGGTGTATCTCCAAAATCAGAAATTAAACATCTTTGTTTCCTGCTTTCTCCTAGCAGTGGGCAGTACTTTAAGGACAAAATATCAGGTAGCTCTTTAACTGCTCTGTACAATGTTCCTTGAACCCTACTTGGTCTTCTCCCTGGTAGTTTGTGTCCATATGGATGACAGTAGATCAAATGTTGACTCAAATAAACATACTTAATTTTCCTACAGACATTAACTGAATCATTTCCATCAGAAAACAACATGTAAGCAAAGGCAGCAGCAGCAGAAGTGTTTACGTACCTTTCCCTTAATGCTGAGTCCTCCAGTGTCATACACAATACCTTTGCCCACCCATGCGATGGTCTGCGTGGCACCATCTGGAGTGTGGCTGAGAACTGCTAGGGCTGGAGGATGCAGAGCTGCCTTGCCAACTCCATAGATACCTGGAAAACAGAGAGTTAAACCACTTGAGGGGAAGAAAGACTGTGGGGAGCAACATGTGTCAGTTTTCTGTAAAACATCTTGGAATACTATGGGCAATAAAACTGTTTCAAAAATGTGCAAATAAAACATTCCAGTGGTGATGGCAAACATTCCAATTAACTGCTAGGAAAAAAGCTGAATTTTCAGCAAGATATACCTCCAAAGCCTCTCTCTTTCAGCTCCTCATCTCGAATAATGGTAGGAGTAATCCCAAGATCCTTGCCAACTTTTTTGATTTCCTTAATCATTAAAAGAAAAAGGACATTGTCAGTCAAGTCATCAGAAGGACACATTTGTGTCTTTCCACACGTGCGTACCCACTTAAGGGTTTTGTGTGATTTTTGCATGCATATGCACACAAACATTCACAATTTTGGGAGTGGTGCTAGTTTTCCAATGGCCTAAATCCACTGAGACATCCTTGACTTGCTATGGCATGAAATACAAATCTGACCTTTAAGCTCCGCCAATAAAGGAAATCTTCAGAGGTAAAGGCCAGCTGCTCACTCTGTTGGATCATGATGCAAAAGGACAGGAATAATTTTCGTTCTCAACAGCTTTCCAGATCTTTATGATAAAACTCATTTGGAAACATGGCAACTTCTGTTCCATAATTTCATAAACTCTTATCAACATTGGTCTTAAGACAACACTAGCACTGGCAAAGAAGCCAGTGTAATGACTGAATCAAGAACTCATGTCTTCTGACTCTCAGTGCCTCACCCCAAACTTCACACACCACCTTCCAACATATCAAAATTCTACGAAATACTAAAGGCCAAAAAACCAGCCTCAGCATCCTTGGACAGGTTCTCTGATGTGCTTCCCAGTGCTGACAGACAGGTTTTGCTAAGAGATAGCAAGACTAGTTCTTGACTGCTGTAGTCTAGACTTACAATTAGTAACTCTTACTCATCAGGTGGATTACCTTACCTCCAGGAAGTTATCTGTGTTCATCTCATTGCATGGGGTGTCCACAATTCGAGCAGCCAGCCTGACTCCTTCTGTAGCACTTGCCAGACACTATGAAAAGAAGTTGAGGACACCTGAGAACCGGCCTTGGTTTGGCTGGCTTTCTGCAGAGCTTTGCACGTAGTCCTGTGCAGCCTACACCAGACACATGGTCCCTCTGCAGCACATTAATGCTTAACTGCAACCCATCACAGGCAGCTGTACAGTATTAAATAACCAAGCTGTCAACCAAGCTAACCATTATTTTTTTTCTATCTGTAAAGCTTAAGTTATTTTTCCCTGGACTCTAATTTCTAAGTGACTGTATTCCTTCCCACAGTGAACTGATACTGCAAAATTAGTAACATTCTCCACTATCAGAGAGACCAAGATGCAATGTGAGGTGGAGGAAAGAAAGATAAGAGGAAGCAAATTCAGGAAGTCACAGTGAGCTTGTAGGCTGCTTGGGTTGGAAACCTGCAGAGATTACATATCTACAACATGGGACACCGCAGAGTTTACACATGGCAGGCAGAGCAGCTCAGTGCAGTAGAGATTACCACCACCAGACATTCTGCATGGCAGGCCCATGGAGAGCGTGGAGTATTTCAGATTTGTGTAAAACATGCACGTATCCGTTTCCTCATTCCCATGGCAAAATGGACTGACCCTAACCCGGATTGAGTAAAAACTTATCTAGGCACTAGATAAAACTTATCTAGTGGACAGGATCAAAACAGTCCACACTGCTGAGGCTGTTTCCTTAAAGGAGGCTCTTCCAGCCAGAAAGGACAATGGGTGCACCGAACACTAAGCCTCAACTTCCCACTCCTGTGAATCAACCACCTGAAACAAAAAGACTAGGTGATGGTAACTTTGTTCCAGTTTTCCAGTAGCAGCACTGCACTGAAGACCACACACGGCAGAAGGGTGAGTCAAGACGGGTTTCAAAGGAATCTGATGTGTTGGATAGTTATTTGTGCTGAGGTATCTGAAGTCTGGCTTGGCCAGACTGCCCTAAGGACTCTATACATTCCGTATCCCAGCAGACTCCTAAACCTCGGCTTGTTACGGATCGGTGCCAGATTCCCTACAATTACTTCTGATTGCTTTACTTCCCCTCAGGGGATAAGGACCTTCTCAGGAGCCAAGATAGGTTTGGAGTGATTCATAATTAGGGCAATGCAGGTAAATGGAGGTGCTCTAACCCAAAGATCAAGTCTGAGGGAAACAACATGAGTTACAGAAATAAGCTGTGCCTGGGTTTGGCTTCCAGGGTACTCAAGAGAATCTGGATAATGACAGTGTTTAATAAATGCCCTGTAAAACTATGACAACCCCTGCTAGGCCTCACCATAAAATATCCTGGACAATGCAGTAGGTGCAAACAAAATACAGCAACATGTTGAGCAACAGGTTTAGCCAAAAAAAATACAAAATCCTACCACGTCCCTCTTCCATCCTCTACATTAGCTGTCTGGTGCTGGTTGAATTTAAGACGTGAAAACTTAGCATGGAGGACACCAGTAATAGTTTTGGCATTGACATCAAAAGGAAGAATTTCAGCTTTGCTCCACAGTTATAAATAACCTGAGTGGCTTGGAATCTACCTATGTGAAGGAATAGTTTTTGACACCAGTTAAAGTTTTTTCTGATTTGGGGCATGGAAAACTTGAGTGATCAGCAGTTGTACTCATAGCACATCTGTCTCTGTCACTTTCCTGAAAACTGGTCTGGCATTATTCCTTGCATGCAACAAACTGAAGAAAAAAATAAATCAGGGAATAATGGGAAAAAAAACAATGACAGAAAAAACCCAAAATCTTACCTTAAGCGTTGCCACTTCTATGGGTCCATTGTTTTGTCCAACCAGGAAAAACTCTACCGTTACAGTTTTCTTCTCCGTGCGCCTTGACGCACTGGATCGATGTGTGAACAATGGGAAAGCCCTGGCCAATGCACAGGCAGAAGCGAAGACTTCAGAGCGCTCGCAGACCATCTGAAGCACCAGCGAGGGGACAAACAAGTTGGACAATATCAGGGATGTGGAAGACTACAGTTAAAGGGATCTGTTACCTGTGATACTATTGGTGAAGGTGCAGAAAAGAAAAAGGGGGTGGGTGGGAAATAACATGTCTGAATCAAGACATATATGTCATGTTCAGCATGAATGGAGCGGCAGCGCAACAGTACCACATTGAACTGGTTCAGTTCATTTCCCATATGGAAATCAATTACACTGCTGGACTTGACTGTGTGGGAATTAGTACGTCCTTATAAGGGAGCTGGACTGCTTTAATTATACTAGTGCAATTAACACAGACTAGCCTACAGATCAAGACCAAAAAAAGCATGGGAACCATCAACATGTGTTCAAACCAAATGAAACAAACAGAGAAATTACATGAGAATGTGGCTAATATTAACCCAAAAGCTTTTTAACATGCAGAATATTTTTCTGAAGTTCATTACAGAAATTACTAATGGAGCTTCTATGAAGCTCAAGATCGGAGCATC
>NW_010206214.1:0-6463 GCF_000695765.1 Mesitornis unicolor | reverse complement strand
ATCCAGATCATTGATAAAGATGTTAAACAAGTCCTCAGCTGCCTACCCCTCTATCATCAAGGCAGTCAGAAAACTCCTATCTGATAATTTTATGGGGCTTGAATCTTGCAGGTGCTTTACATAGCCACATTTTGGGAAAAGCAAACCAATCCATTCCATCCGACTTTTAAAAGGCCCTCAGATATCCAAGGATGGTATTAGAGGTAGTCATCTGAGCCAAGATTTCAGTCTTAATTTTTCCACTAATGCTTATGTCCAGCAGCATCACTGCCATAGGAACTGCCCTCATCTTTTCTGACACATCAGTTGACTGTGGACATTGCAGGAGGATTACCTCTGGCTCAAACTCTGCCTCTTGTGCCAAATGCAGCACCTTCCTCTATGGAAGCACATTGCTGTTTATGTATGGTGTTTTCCAAGCCCACAGGAACTATTGACCATTCTCCCATCTCTCCTCATTCTTGTCTATCTTTGCTGGCCATCCACTGAACAGATGAATGGCACTTACTTTCACAGCAGGTGTCAGGAGAGATAACATGGCCAAGTAGAAAAGACAGAGGTAATGTTTCTAGAGTTTTCCTTCCAACACCCCTAAAAGTGTTACTGTGATAGAGACATTAAAAATGCTAACAGATAGCTAGATGAGATGGAGTTCCTGTAATCTCAGATCCATCATATTTTACCTGCTACTCACAATAGTAAACACTGAACTAACAAGAAATCTGTGTGGGCTGGAGGAGCATTTCTGTCTACAGAGAGGGCTGTAGCTCGTACTAATTAGGTGGTGCACAGCTGGAGAAGTGTGCTTTGACCCAGGCAATCTGTAGGCACAGCTTTCAGCTTTTCTTATCTGCAAAGAGCTTACCTCCACCAAAACAGTAGCATTGTATAAAAGTAAGGAACAGAAATGTCAGTGGAAGTGAGGGTGGGTGGAACGGGAGGTGAACTGTCCCCTGTCATCCCAAAAGGGCATGAGCTTGATTCTCAGAGAAAAGCAAAAGTGGCAATAATCTTTGGAGAGATGCTCTTCAGATACTTGGGATGCTCAAGAAGCTTGGCAGAATCCAGAGTGGGAATTGTATTCAGCTTCTGATAAAAAGCCAGCTCCCACACCACCTGGGGAAGGTGGCCATTGTAAAGCAGATGGCTGAAGCCTTCTTGAAAGCAAATGCTTTGTCTGAAGAATGACAGTTGTCTGCATGTCTAGGACAGAGAGACCTACTTCTCTTTTTCCCTTAAACAAGCATTAGTTACACCTGGGCTCTTCTATCTCAAAGCTCAACAGAAAAGTACAGACTAAACCTAACACCAGGCCCTTCTGTCCCACTGCAGAGATTAGAGAGATCTGAAAGCCTCTGCTGTGAAGTGCCTGGGCAAATACACAGAGGACAGCCTTGGTCTTGAACTCTCCTAGCACCTGCGACAGCTGGAGCCAGTGCACATGGCTTGGTGGACTGCCAGAGGAAGTTGTGTGTTCCCACTCTGTGATCTCCTGCTCTGACCATTTGAGGGCTGCCTGAGTGCTGGCACGTGGGAGATGGACTCCTCTCCATGCTTGCATCAGGAAACAACAGGCACCATCCAGCACGTTAAGTGGCACAGGCATGCCCTCAGCAGCACCTGCACACACTGCTTTGTTTGAACTCTGCTGCCTCAGACACAGACCACCTCAATTTGTCATTGTCACCCACAATCATTTTGTTCACTGACACCAAACAAGCCTAATGGAAAAATGAAGCTGTGGTTTATTTAACAAGACTTAAGGGCACACTTCTAGTTTCAAGTTTGGAAACAAAAGTTCCAAGTAAAACAAATATAAAACTCAGTATCAGCCTTTATGCAACAACTATAGTCCTTTCTGGTTGCTTAACCTCCTATACTCTGGAGTTCTGAGACAAACCACAGCCAGAAGAACTGATGCTTTTCAGATCCTGCTGCAAATCTGTACA
Organism: Mesitornis unicolor; assembly: GCF_000695765.1. Taxonomy (NCBI): domain Eukaryota; kingdom Metazoa; phylum Chordata; class Aves; order Mesitornithiformes; family Mesitornithidae; genus Mesitornis; species Mesitornis unicolor. The sequence goes on along the minus strand of NW_010206214.1, from coordinate 4,514 downwards.
GCTGTGGTCTTCTCAAGATAATTTGCAGCACCAGTGCTTTGCCTGGATCCTGCTACTACATATTACTGCCTCTATTTTTCTCCTCAGCTCTCCCCCATTCCCCTCTTTTTATTTATTATCTTCCCCTCCTCCCAAAAAAGCAAGTATTGATGGCAACCCCTTTTCTACTTCCATAGTGGTGCTTACCAGCCTTATCCTAGTTTAATGTGCTATAACCCATTCTTGTTTTCCAACTTTTGTTTCCCTCCCAACCTAAAAGATTTTAGCATTCACTTAGACAATTTCCTGATTATTGCAATAACCTGGAGATCAGCTGAGTAACAGAGTATAGTTACAATGGAATATTGCCCTATTCTGCAAACGAAACAGTATAAAAAAGCATTAACTGTATAGCTGTTTTATGAGCTCATGATCTTTCTTAAGTGATTAGCTTTCTGTCTCATATGATATATGAGGACATGTTAATAACGGGCACAACTGAGCCAGAAACAAGTTCTTTTGGGCAAGCTACAAAAGCAAGATTTCCCTTCCCAGCTTTGGCAAGGGCTGGGTCTGACATTTGGTCCAACTAGCTGCCCTGAGGCAGAAGTGATCAATTACCCCCACAGCTGCCAATGGCTGTGGAAGGCTGTGCTGGAAGTAAAGTCTCTCTCCTTTGTAGCTGGGTATGTGAGTATCGTCTTTTAGTGGGCTCCTGTTGCCTATAACTTGCCTGTTTCAGACCAGACTGAACTGTAATGGCTTTTCATCATCATACAATATGGGCAAACATACAGACAAACAGAGGCTGAATGAACAGACTGTCATCTTTAACAGCATGCCTTTGTCTTAGCCATTTTGGCTTGCTCATCTCATGTCCCAGTCCTCAGCAAGAACCAAGTAGACTCCTTAGCAGGTGCTGTCACTTTGTAGTGTGACCATTTGTACCAGCACCCCACTGATGATACCTGTGCTCTCGTCCTTGTATCGTTGTGTGCCTCCACCAATGTAGTAGTAAGTCTTAAAAATGTCCACTGGAGCCATCAGCTACTGAGAGACACCGAGAAGAATACTGCAATTAGCAATTCCTCTCGGAAACCTTCCCATTTGCCTCTGCTCAGACTTGACAGTGGCTAAACATGACACTTAATCCAGACTTCCAGTGTCCAGTTGGTCTCTTCTGCTACAAACAAAGAATTTCTTTTGCATCTTCATTCAGGATTTGCCTGCCCTAGCTGACCAACCAGAGCCAACAGGAAGAGACTGTCTTCAGAAAGGGGTTCACCTCATTATAAGGCTTATGTCAGAGTTGTTCTCTGATGCTGCCTATACCTGTTCACTGGTCATAAAACCTTATTTTTTGTGTTTCTATCCTGAGGGAGAATCTCACATCCTCTCAAGAGCCAGCCCCAAGCCCTGTATATGCAAAAGCTTCCAGACAACTCACCTCATGTACTGTTCTCCAGCACAACGTTTTATTTCACAAGTATAACTCTCTGGCATACAAAATTACAAAGTTCACTGCCCTCTGAGTGAAAATTGGAAAGCAAAGAAATCCTTCTTAGTTCTCAGTGAAATTATTTTGATCCCAGCAGCAGGGGAGGCTTCCAGAGAACACGGTCACCTGGTCCTGTCGCCATACGGTGATGTACATTGCAGCAAAACCCTTCTAATAGTCAACGCAATGAGGCAATGGGAACCAGTCATGGGCCCTTTCCACAAAGAGCAGAGCACATTGAGCCCTGCAGGCTGTGGAGCAGTCTGAGCTTCTGCTAGCTTCTGAAAGAAGCTTCCCCAGCAGAGACCATTAGCAAAACCCCCTCTGATTGCCGGGTGACACAGGTCAGGAAGTGCCACCCAGAAACTTTTACATGAAGCTGAATAGCTTGTGACTGAATGAGGGCATATCTTTGAGGCACACATCCAGCTGCAAGTGAGAGATGGCAAGTGATGGCAAGTCTACTACTTCCCACTTAACAAAGATGGTCAGCAACCATTGAGACATTGTTTTGACAATTATCAATATATGAACCATTAAATAAATCAGAACAATATCTTTACCCAAGAGGCTGGCATCCTTGTGCCACTGGGGAAATCAAGAGAAAAAGCAGTCAAATTCACCCAGCCAGCAGAAGCCAGAAAAAAACCTGTGTGTCCCAGTTCCAAGGCCAATGCTCCAGGAGGACCTCAGGCCAGAGTCTTTAAGCTCCTGGGATACCCTCTAGGTCACCTTCCACACTTTTCTCTTGACACATGCCTATACTTATGAACAAGGAGGCTCCAATTATTTTCTTTCTTCTCAGCTGCTGTGTGCAGAGAGCCCAATTATGCTTTATAGCATATGTGTTTCGTTGGAAATACACAATGATCTCAGCTTAATACAAGCATTTTGGTATAAGCTGAATTTATACCTCAGTGATTCTGAATTTTTAAAATGCCTAGAGAGAACAGCCACTCTGTTCAGCAAAAACCTGAAAGAATCATCACCACTGATCCTTGCACTCCTCTGCTCAATCTGATTGCCTTTTAAAGCCATTTATTATCCTAATTTTAGGTTTAGAAAATCCACTATTATAAAGTTGATGTTCTGCTGACTTCTAACATACCACTGGTGCAACCATCTCTGAAGAGAGAAAGCAGGAAAGCAGCACTTACCTGGGTTACTTTTGGAGGTGCGCACAGGGGTGTAATGATTTTTGGAAGATGTCCTGACTGGGGTATTTTCTTTGGGGGAGGTATCTATGGCCGAGATAGTCTCTCTTTCACAGTGTGCTATTGGGATTGGTCCCTGCTGCCTTAAGATGTCAGCCAGAGCCCTGGGGAGAGAGAAATAGGAAAAAAAAAAGAATGTATTTTCACACAGTAGCTAGAATGGCATTCAGTATTCACTTCCACAGTCACTTTGAGAATCTAGCAGTAGTTGGATTTCTACCATAAACAGAAAAAAGTAACAATAACAAAAAAAATATGGGTTAAAAGTTCAGTTTCTTTTTGTATGTCTGCTGCGTGTATTTACAGGCTTGCCTGGCTATTGTAAGTTTTTCATATGCTTCCACTAATTCACTTCACCCCAGGGTTATGTTATCTCTCCATCATTTTCCTTGCTGTCAGTGACATTGCAGATGAACTGTGCTCCATAGCATAAAGCACTGCCTTCAGAGTCACCACTGAACATGCCAGAGCCCTAAGACTCAGGCACTGTGGTCTTCTGAAGCTTACACCAAAACTGCCCTGCCCAAGACAAACTTCTTTAAGACTGAATCACATTAGAAGTCCAGTCCCCAAACTCCTTAAATCCTAGCTTTTTTCTGCAAGAAGCTCAATACACAGCCGTGGAGGGAGTGGGTTTCTTAAAAAAGAACCAGCAGTCCAGAAGAAAAGGATTAAGCAATTTTCATGGGTTAATGTCAACACAGCCATTAGCCTACCTTCAGCTTATTGTCCATTAGGGATTTCTTTAATGGTACTGAGGTCTCTCTGCTATTCCCCAAGAAAAAGAAATGAAACACGGTTCAGTTGCGTCCAATGTTTTCCCCTTGGATGAGTGGATACTCAAATATATTTTTTCCTCTGTGAGTATCATAGACACAGTGGAAAAATTATAGCGTGAAATGCACTGATTTTCTTAGTGCAGCCACAAGCTATCTCTTGAGCCATAGGAGAAGGAGGAAGGGGATGGCTTGTGTGGATTATAAGGGACACCGGCATTTTAAAGATTATAGAGTTTGAAAGGTTCTTTTCTCTTGGCAGAGGGAATATGCCTAACGTCACCTCAGGTATCAAGAAAGATGCAAGGAGGAGAAATTCCTTCATTGCATATTTATGAGAATGATGCTGGTGTTGCTCATATCTACTAGAATTCCTTAAATGCCATATTGGTGGTCTTTCACATGAGAAATAGTTTGGGACCTGAGTCCATTCCATTTTCCAAATAATTTCCTATACAGACTGCTATCCTTATGCACAATGAATTGCAACACTGATGTGCTCTACAAAGGAAACTCTTGGAAGATCTCAGATGCTCCAGAAGAGGATTACATTATTTCACAGCCACCTTGTATGGAATAAGAATATCTTTAACCTTATTTGATTATTTATTGTTTGTAGAGAGAGCAGTCATAGAGGCTATAGCCAATCATATGATATGTGTATGTGCACACATACTGATACATATGGAGTAAAGAGGGTATCACATGCAGGGACATGAGAGCACAGATATATTTTTTTAGTGCTAAGATAGGCTCAGAGAGAGGTGAAGGTGGCAGCAATAAGAGATAGATACTTAGCCCTGTCCCAAGTCAGGGCTCCTTTGTTTGCTTCTATGGTTATTCCTCACTGAAGAAGAGGAACTAATATTTGGTGTTCTACAGAAGACACTGAATCCCCATAGATTAACACAGATCTGTAGGTGCTCACCGTCTTTCACAATCATGCCTGAGGTACCTCAAACTTGTCACCAGCTTACAGAGCATTCTTAAAATTCTGGTGGTACTGAATGTGAGTGGCAGAATCACAGAATCACAGAATGTTAGGAG
>NW_010206213.1:0-15809 GCF_000695765.1 Mesitornis unicolor | reverse complement strand
GCCGTGGGAGACTGTGTCAAAGGCTTTACTAGAAGTCTGAGACTGCATTGGTAAGAAGAAAGTTGTAGGAATGAAACTGGGAAGATAGTTCATGATTATTAGACTGTGTTCTCCAAAAACACTTGGGGTGAAAGCTAGGGTTCTGTTTGAAATAAAATATGTATATTGCAAATATACATACACAAGATGAATAATATTTTTAAAAAAATGCTCTCTGAACATTTGAAACAAGAACTATTTGTTTAGTTTCCAACAATTGCATAATTTATCATTCTTAAATCACTGAGTTATGCCTCTGCGCTTGGGATAAGAAAGAAGAAAGATGTTAACTATTTCTCATTTTCAGTAAAGGAAGAAAGGTATTTGAGATGAAGTACTACAACATGTGTAAAAGGTAATCTGTTAAAGGTTATTTTTATTTGGTTCCCATAATTGCCAGTTATAACCTGCTGAAAGACTGCTGGCTTTTCTCTGTGTGTGTCAGACATTCTTAACCATTTTAAAGCCATTAGATTTTCCTGTTGTAATTCACATCTATTATCAAGAGTAGAGCTGCTTTTAAAATTCTCTTTTATAAAGTTTAAAATGCAGTTATGCTTTGAAGGTGAGAAAAAAGAGGGTCTAACAGAGATCACTGTAGGTGTCCATATGCATGTGTTGTTTTACACTTATATTGAAATTATATCTTTAGAATATGAAAGTAAGATTTTTCAGTGATGCCAATTCAGATAGGATTCTTACGTGTATTTTTTTCTCATTTGCTGATGTGTGCATACTAGCTATAGTATGTGATTAGTAATTGCAAGCAGATTTCAGCTAAATTCATAATCTCAGAAGTGCTGCTGTAAAGATTATGTTATTTTAATATTAAAGAAGTGGTCATATTTGAAGCATTATTTCTGAGACCTCAGTTGAATGCAGAGTTTCAATGCAGTAGCTTGGACATAACTTCTTTAACTTCTTTGCCACCTCAACCTGAACTTTTTATCTTTTTAAAAAGAAAATCTATTTCTATAAAGCCATTGTAGACTTTGCCATTAAATGTATGTACAGTTGGATTTACTGAGTTTTAGCTGTGATTTGTTCCAAAGTTTGAACCTTTTCCAAGACTCTTGTTGGTTTGCAGGGAATTATTTCCTCTTTTCCAACTTTTACATGAGTAGATGGCAGTGTTGCTGACAATTTCTTCTCACTGCTACGATTACCAGAATTTTCCCACGAGCAAAAATTCCTCTCTGAAAGCTTAGGACATTTGAACAAAACTGCCAGTATCTTATTGTTCTTTACCCTTGACCTTCTTGCCTACTTGGGCCTTACGTTGGATGAACAATTACTATTTCCAGTTTAGGATTATTGGCTCAACCCTCTCTGTTTTTTGGAAAGAGAGTTTCAGCTTATGAGTATGAGACAAGGGCAACAAGTGTTCATTATTATCCAACTAACTGTCTTATTGATAAGCAGTTTCTTAAGTCAGGTAGATGATCTGCACATAGAAACTAGGATAATGGGCAAACCTTTCTTGAAAGCTCCTCCTTGCTGCAGTTAAGTGTATGATCTTTTAGGTGCCACGTCGTTGACTTGCTAATTGGTAAATTTATGAAAGTAGAAACTATAACAGTCTAGTTATAAAATCTAAGTAACACAAATGTAAAGATATTAATTTGTTCCATACTTCTTATACTGTTATACAAAGGTAAATGCTTTTATAGATTTGGGTTTTGACATTAGAGATTTGGGTATGCCCCTGAAATCAAAGTTTCATTTTACCTTTCTTTTGATTTTTATCTCTTTCTGGCAACTGCTGAAATTACTTCTGAAATAACTCATGTAAAATGTATTACATAACCATTTTTAAATTTTAAAATTAAAGAGAATTTATAAGAACATGAATTCTCAGGAAAAAAAAATCAGATTTCATTGTAAAGACTTTAACATTTCAGATGCAGGAATGTGACTGTTTTCTCCCCTCTCTTCAGTATGACGGGCCTGTTTACATTCTAACAGATTAAGCTTATTGCCCTACAATCTAATAATTTTTTATAACTGAAGATTAGCAATAAATAGAGAATAGATTTTTCAGTCATCAAAACCATATTTCAAATTTTTGAAAGCAGTAAAAGAGTTATTTAAGAGCAAAATTGAGATTATTCCTTCAAAATTTATGCATAGTACTAAAATCACCCTTCCAAAACTGTGTGTATATGATGTATGAGGAAAATTAAGAATGCATGTAGAATACAGATTGTTCAGAAGAAAGCTAAAGAACATGTATGCTAAACTTATTTATTTCTCTTCCTTCTGTTTCCATAAACTTCCTAGATGGGGAAAATTATGTAAGACAGAATGACAAAAGGTAGACAAGATTTATGGTTTCTTATTATCTAGTTGTTCACCACATTGTATTTAGAACTTGATTTTCAGAAGTGTTGGGCATCAATACCACTGGCCAGAACAAGAGGTGCTGTGTGCATGTTGTTCTCCTGTCAGCATGTGAGAGAATGAGTGCAGCTGCAGATGATGAGGGGCTTTAACTCTGTCTTTTCTGTGCCGTACTGTTTTTTGTAAACTAATTTTTTTCCATGTTTCGATCCATCCTTTATGTTCACAAGGACTCAATTACTATAAAAGCGAGTATTCCAGAAAAGGCTGTGACAAAATGAGTGAATTTGTAATCATTGAAGCATTTGGTAGGTGTTAAACCTAAGTATCTTGCACTAAATTACACAAGAAAAAACTGTGTGTTTGTGTTAATTCTTCTCCTTTTCTTATCTCTCCCACCAAAAGATCAGACCAGTGCTCTTCTCACAAGTAACCTACAGCATATTTTTAAGTATTGACTGTATAAGTAATTACCACAGGTTGTAAAGGGAACTTAGGCATGAAGAGTTCCTGAAGATCTCTCTCTATAGACACTTGAAGTTAAGGATCTTAAATTCACATGGAATCTCACCGATCCCTACTTCTTTTATGCTGTATATAAATTAGAACTTATTATTCATTTACTTGCTGATTGCGAAGCTTACTTGTATGTTTTCTATATATGCACAATAATCGTCCTGATGCAGGGATGTGTATTTAAATACCTATCTCTTAAAAGTATTTTCTTTCAATAAAGTCATCATATACAGAACTGAAACTGTCTTCCACTACCTGTTTACATGTATTTGACTTGCTTCTTAAATTTATAGGTTTTTTTCTTTTGTATGTGTGAATGTTATAGCTGAAACAAGGAGAACAAAAATTTTGAATAGAACATATGGACACAAAGAATACGGTTTGAAATTGTTGGGAAAGGCCTTAGATCTTTTTCTAATATGCTTATTACTGAAGAATATTGCAGAAAAGAGTTGTTTTCTTTTTCATTTCATGCTCTAAAGACATGTTTCTTAGACCTTATATTGACATCACTTTTACCTGTTTACGTAAATTTTCTTATATGTTGCTTATGTTAAGAAAAAGTGCTGAAACTCCCATTAGAAAGTACTATCCATTGAATGACTGTCTCATCAGTATATTCAAATATGAATTGCCAATAAGTTGCGAAGCTTTTGAGAAATTGAAAGTATACCTCTAAATCTTGAAAGGATACAAAGCAGTAGGTCTCATTACTTATTAAGTCATTCTGCTGTACAGGCATGTAGAAATATATCACTGTATTTGAAAAACATGGCTCATTTGGTCTCTTTCTGATGATCTGTGTTAGAATGTAAAGCATTCAATCACTAAGACATAATATATTTCAGCCCTCCTTACAAAAACTTTACATTCTCTTCCAAGAGAAAGAGATCTGGAGCAAATTTTGTCCTGGATACAGACCATTTGTTATCCTAGGCTCTTTGAAAGTTCATGCAAGTTTCTGATACCTAATTATAGCCACACTTATCCAAACACAATTCTTTCTGTAAGATTTTCTATCATTCTAATTAGGTAGAGAATTTGTAATTGGCATGTTTTCCAGTACATAGTATAGATTTTTTTTCTTCTACAACTGCAGGTTTCAGTAGCACATAAATGGTTCCAAGGCAGAATGAATATGCCAGGAACTCTCATTTTGAATGGCATTGATTTAATTAAATACATTATGTAATGGATGTTTAAGAAGCAACAACTGCAGAATGAGTATTTGTTGACATTTACATGCATTTAGAAATCGATTATAGACTCTGAACATTCATTCATGTACCATATCATACTTCTAATTGCTCTTTGGTAGTTCAAAAATTATTCTGTGTAAAATACACAGAGTCTGGTTTTGAGTTTAAATTACTTGAGATGTAGATAACACTAACAGAGTTTTTCATGTTTTCGATGTTTCGTTACTACTATAATGTATGTATTGAAATAGGATTTATATATGTGTTTGCCGTTCTCTTTTTGGAGTCATCCCAAAATATTATGTCACGTCATTTTTAGAAGCTGAAGATACATTATACATAATTTATGAGCTCTGTCTTCCATGGCAAGTAGAAATGAAAAGACAACATTACCTTTTTGCTGAGCAGGGCTCACCTAGTGTATAGTTATGGTATAGTAAGTAATATAATTATTAGAGATTGTTAAACACTATTTGGACTCCAATGGGGTGTGCTTTTAATCTTTAGTGCTTAATATATAGAGCTTCAAAAACCTTTTTACATCCAGAATAATTAACCCCACATGGCTTGTCTTCTGAAGTTTTTATGGCGTTCACAAACAATAATTAATTCAACAAAAAGCTTGTAAATAAAGTTAACCTGTCATAAACTGTTGAACAAATTTGCACCATAGGACCATGGTATTAAGGACTGTGATGTTACATTTCCTTTACTGCCATTTCAACTGTTTCTTCTGTTTTAAAACTATTCTCTTCCATCTCTATGGGTAAAGTTTTAATTGTGATAGTATACTTTGTGTCAAAGCATGAACAAGATTTACTAAGCCAGAAAGAAAAAAGAGGAAGGAATAAAGCCCTGTGGCCTAATTTCTTAGCAACTTATTGGTGACCTATATTCTAGTCCCTAATAACAATGTGTTTCTATGTTGTACTGAGACATACATAATGTGATATACCTCAGCATTCTTTTGTATAGAAATTTGGATGAATACCATAACTCACAATTCAGAGTGTCTTTGTTGCTTCTGTCTGCTCTGTAGACCAGGAACTCATAACTTTTTCTTCTCATACTCTTCATAGAAATCTTAGTATTGAACTTAAGGTTAGAGTTTCCAAGTATAGACAAAATACCTAAAGGTTTGTAAGGCATAACTTTTAGGTACTTACTTTTTTGTGTTTCTGGCTTTAGGAGAATGATGACTTCAATATGTGTTAGTACTTCTTCCAGAAATAGGACTAGGAAATTACTTATTTTAGATTATTTATTTTTCATACAGCCACTGTAGGTTTACATGCAATGTAAATGCACCTGTGTGTGTGTGTTTATATATATATTAAGTAAAATGTATTTTTCCTTTCAAAATAGGTGAAGAGAACTTTTGCAGATATCTCAGTCTCAGAACTTAATCGGCTTCTGTTAAAAGTACACTGTACTATATAGCATCTCTGAAAATTTACCTTGGGGGCACAATGAACATGAGCCTCTTGTACCTGAATTTGTATTGAAGACAGGTTTTGGAGGGTACATGCTTGAAGCTGAACTGAAAGGTGTGCTTTAGCATACTCCACCCACAAATGGACACAAAAGCTAGTCCAAAGTAAAAATATTTTAGTGCAGGTGGTGTGGACATAATGTCCTCAGTTTCAGTGTTTCACTGCCCAGATTTTCTTCTACTGTACTGCACTGCTTAATAATGTAGATAGATCCACAGTACCTATCATAATTAAGCTGATATGAAAGAAATTGTAATGAATAGTCTACATACATTACAGACATGTCAATAATTTTTACCCTGACAAGTGACATTTTTACATTCCTGATTTTTTATATCAAATATGACAGAAGAAATCATGTTGAATAAATATAGACGGGAGGTGATGGCCAATCATAAGATGTATTCTGACTCTCTTGGTTTTAATTTAACTGGCTTTTATCCATTCATTGTTCTGATAATCCTATAAGAAAACTCAGGAATAAGATAATAGGCAGCAATTTGCCAGTGTAATAATCTGTCTCAGCAGTAAGAGTATTGGCAGAATTTCTCTGACTGCTGGCTCGTTTCAATGTCAGGTGGACCCTAGTACTGTGATTCTATGGAGCTCATGACTGTATTTCCCTACTGTGAAAGTTCACAGCATCTGCTTTAACACTGAAGTTCTGTTGCAACATTTGAACAATGAGATTTTACAATAATGTGGTCTTTCATGACAAATGTACAAGAGCATCAATGAAAAAGGAAATGGAATGTTATATTTTTGTGTATGACAGGAAGGGGAAATATTTGGATAGGAAGAGATGAAAAGGCAGCTTGCCTGTAAACACAGAGAACAAGATCCTGCTATATTTGCATATGATTTGCAGCCCCAACTTGCATGTGAAATACCCCAGTTTGTTGATAAAAATGCTCTTACAATGTCTCAAAATTAAAATTTATAGAAGCAATATATTTCCATGAAGGACTTCATGTTCTCTGACACATGCATAGGTTAAGAAATTCCTATATGTACTGCTATGTACTCAGAGAGTCTCTGAGTACACAGCAGTACATAATGGAATTTGGTAAACAAAGTTGTTCTTTCCTATTTATAACTTGCAGAGGTATTTTGTTATTTACAGGTACAGAAATAGAGTTCAGTGAGTATTTGCAGGGTATGAGACTCTTCAAGAAGCAGATGATTCACCCTGGGATCGTCCTATTGACACACGAAAACGTCTTTCCATATTTGGAGAATGATGTCTCAGGAACAACTGTAAAAGTATGCCAGATTTAGACACACTTAATCTACATTTAGGACATTTATGTTAAAAGCATAAATGGATAAAATCATTACATTTCATGTAATTGATCTAGAGCAGTCTGAGGTGGAGGAAATGAAGAGCCAATAAGTAATAAACTATTCTATTCTCCTGTTATTGCAACATTAATAGAATTTTATGTTATATACAGAAGTTCTAGGCAAACTTCATTTGTTGTTTGATTATTTATTTATTTATTATTAGTATTTTATTTCTTTATAACATGCATACACCTACACAGACTTTTGTAATGAAAACCAATATATTTTAACATGTGGGTGCTGTGTTATACAAATACTACATATTAAGGAATATAAGAGAACTAATTTTGGAACCATGATAGTCAAAATAATGCCAGATGTTAGTTTTTATGTTAATAAGTAATATCAAGGTCATTTTATTTAATGATTATTTTCTTATCTTTGTATCAGTTTATACTAAAGTCAATTATATTATTCTAATGTAGTAGTAGATTCATTTTCACCCTACAGTCTGTGGAGCCTCATGAAGTTCTGCCACAGAGTCTGCAAATGTAATTGAGAAAAGCAAGCTTATTTTCAATAGAGAGACTTTTCTTTGCAGTACTGTTGCTCACTTTGGAGAACTTGTAGCAGTCTGCAAAGTGAAGTAGGTGAGAAAGCTCTTATGTTAGTGGGTACTCGAAGGTATAAGAGACCTACAAAAATGATATGAACTATTAATAAGGTAAAGGAAAAACAGAGATTTTGTACCACTCAGTCCTATTTCAAAGCAAGAATAGAGAGAGTACAGGCAAGCTATGGTAGGCTTCTGTCAAACTTCTGAACTTCTAAAGCTTGTGGCAGGATCTCTTTAATTCTACATATCAGTGAGGCTTCAGTACTCCTCAGGAATCATTATTGCAAATGAGGAGAAAAGAGAATCATGTATCTGCCATGTATACTGTGCAAAAAGATTGTGAAAAGATAAACACATTAAACTTGGGTTCTGGACCATTCAGGAAGCCTTTATTCTGATGAATGAGGAGATCTAGTACCTTTTATAGACAAGTCATCCTCCAGAAGCACCACATCACAAAGGAGAGAAGAAATAAGATTCTCTGGCTTTGCATCATACATATTTAAACACTTGTGCAAAACTGAATGCTGAGCGTAATACATGAAATGATAGTAAGTCAGAACAAAATTTTATTTCAGCCTTTACATCTGCTATTTGGCAGACTGAAAGGGCTTGTTTGTTGAAAAGTTTGTTTCATTTCACCCAAATGTATCTGTTGGTCTTATGAAAGATACTACCTCTCCCTGACAACCTTTTCTTCTTTATGTGGTAGAAGGTAGTGGAGAATCAATCTCTTGCATAACTTTCTAACTGTATATTAGTCTTATGGAAACTATTTCACCACACATCAATTCTTTAATCAGAGAAGTTTCATCTGTCAACCACATGCCACTGACAATGATAACCAAATGTTGCACCTACTAAAGGATGGGAAAGTATTTAAAAGCAGGTGATAGAGAAATAGTGTTGCACTAGCTCATGCTGTCAAATCAGCTTTAAAATCTTACCACATTATCTATCAAATAATTTAGATTTTCAAGGTTCTAAATAGATGCCTTTGTATGTTTAATAAGGAGATTAAAATAATGAAATATAGCTGTTTCTTGTGAAGTTCATCCCATCTGAAGGTCCAAATCACCTTGGCTCTTTTTATAGTGAATGAAATAAATAGACCTTTATAGAATTGCACAGTTCATCCAACGTGTTTTAAGTATCTACTTTAGGATGAGATTAATTATGCCCCATAAGGTACTATTAACTCTAAAAGACAGACAAGTGGTTTAGATATGGCTGTTTATATAAATGATAGTGAGAGCTGGTTAAAATGAATGGTATCTCATTTATCTGTAAACGGAGTGTGTTTGCTTGTTTCTTTTTTGACAACAAAGTGAAATTGTAGGGATGTGCACATATTCACATGGAAACAACCTCTTAGCAAGGGAATAGTGATAAATCTCTATAATCCATTTGTACTGTGTGTGATTATACATACTCCAGCTGACACATAGTCTAAAGCTCTCTTAGTAAACTAAACATTGTCAAGACATGAGTATGTGTGGTAAAGTAAGCGTCTAGACTGTTCAAATTTAAATGCTTCTAGCTTGGGTTGTCTAGCACTCTCCCAGTCTCAGGTGTAATGTAGTAGACAGTGTGAGCTAAATTCCCAGGAAGTGGCTCATTGACAGCTATACTGTTTTGAACAATAACTGAGTTTAACAGTGCATGGCTGTAGTTACAGCATGCTCATTGGTCTTGTGGCTTGACGTTTCTTAAGACATTAGCACAGATACAGTATCGATGTGCTGGAATTACACTCTTTTCTAGGTGGGATTCCTTTTCCCTAAGTCTAGATTGTTAAAATCCTGAGCCACAATAGTCTAATATATAAAGGAACAACCTAGGCTCAGTTTACAGTAAAAGTAGAAAATAAGTATTTCCAGAAGCTGATTGGACTGACTGATCTGATCATCTAGCTAAATAAGAGTTGGTTTGTTTTCTTGGGATTCGTAGTTCTCTACTGTACTGTGAAAGTAGCCTAAAATAGCTAGTTCAAATTTAATCATCTCTTTTTCAGAAGCCTGGGTTACAACAGGTAAATCCTGATTTTTGTTTCCATTTTATGAACAAAAAAACAAAGGCATTTTCTGTTTTCAGAGAACTCAGATTTTGGACAGCTTTAGCGTCTGTACAGAAATAAAAGCAAGGTGTTAGTCTCTTTGTTATTTTTTAGCTGAGACTGATCTTCTCAGTGCCAGGAGAAGGTCAACAGGAAAAAATGTGATGCCAACATTAGTTTGTGCATTTGTAAAATATTGAAAGGTTGTCTATCAATATGTTATTTACCATAAAGAAGTCTGATTGTCTTCTAATTAGTGAAGGACCTCATAGAATTATAGAATGGTTTTGGTTGGAAGGGATCTTAAAGATCATCTAGTTCCAACCCCCCTGCCATGGTCAGAGACACCTCCCACTGGACCAGTTTACTCAAAGCCTGGCCTCAAACACTTCCAGGAAGGAGGCATGTACAACTTCTCTGGGCAACCTCATGTAGAGAATGAGCTGAAAACAGAAAACTGAAGGGAAAACCAACACCCTGATTCAGAACCACTTAATGAAGCTCTTAAGTAAAATAAGAAAAGCAAAATAGAAACTATTTGTAGAGTCAGAGTTATTTCTTTGGTCTGGACATGTGAGACCAATAAAAGAAGAATTCAGAAAGAAAAAGAATCTGGAGTTGAGAAAGATTAATTTGGAACCACTCCGTGTACTGCTTCAAGAACTGGACCTCAAAGCAAAAGGAGAGATTTAGACTGCAATTTTACATTTTAGCAATGTTATATGGAGAAAATGCAGAGAGGAAAGAATAAAATGTCAAATGAGTTATAGTTGCTCAGAGTAGAACTGTGCATTCTGAGGAGCACAGAGGGAGCTTTTTGTCCCATTCAGCATGTTAATAGGCCAAAAAGAGGAATGCTAATTGAAAATGAGTGTATGGATATTTCTTCATTTTCGCAGAGAAGAAACTGAAGCCATGCTCTCTTAACACTAGGATGGATGAAATAACCTTTGCGTTTTCTTCCTAAGTTACCACTGTGGTCTACTGGCTTCATTATGGAAATTAGATTAGTAGGTGAAGCTCCCACTTAGTGGCAGATGCAGGGTCACTACTGCTTCCTTTCCTCTGAATAAAAAAGACTGAAAGAATAGAAGTGATATAAATTAATGAATTGCTCACTAATCTCTTTTGGGATAGTGTAGATAATACGCTTTCTTCAGTATACTAATACCATAATCAAATATCAAATGAATAATTAGTTCTTGGTGTTTCAGTTAGTCTCTGATTTACCCAAATGATATATAATTTATCTTTGGTCACTGTGCCTATATCAGATACATCTAATCTAATTGAATCATGAGAGTATAATTTTATCAAGATTAAATTGATTTGCATCCTATTATGTCTGATGTTTTATAGCTCTGTGCCTTTTTTTCTTCTTTTCCCATTTCTGTTTGCAGGTTTTGACCTAGTGAAGTGTGTGGATCCTGGCATACCAAATTATGGCTACAAGATCCGAGATGAAGGACATTTTATAGACACTGTCATTTTATACAGCTGTAATCCTGGCTATACAATGCATGGTAGTAGTATTATGACCTGCTTAAGTGGAGATCGAAGAGTTTGGGACAAACCTTTGCCTACATGCATAGGTAATATGAATGGGGATAATGAAAGATTTCAGTCTGGTGTTTCAAGAAAACCCAAATATCCTGTTATTCTATACTTTATGATATAATAATGCTGTAAACATATTTTAAATTTGAAGTAAAGATTTAGTGTGGACATCCAAGTGTGACTTCTCTAAAATAGATGGCTGGCTATTGGCTAAAAGACTGCTGGGAAAGACTTCATTCTGTAGGGCAGCCTTTGATGAAAGACTACTGCTTTGGTTCTGATGAAATCCTGAGTCATCAAGTCTGAAATCACAGCACTGCCTGCTATCACAGACAGTAGTATTTTCTAAAGACCGATAGCTAAGCAAGGCCCACGATAAAGTAAATAAAGTTTTCTTTTTTTTTGCCTTATCTGTTTTATTCAGAAATTATCACAGATCTTATTCTTATGAAATGAATTTCTAATTTTCATCCCACATTGGTGGATTGTTTTGTCTGTATGCTCTTTAGTCATTGTTGTCATGGTAAGATACCCCATCTGTCAGAGCCTTGAGGTAGACCTTTTCTTTAAATGTCACATCTTCAAGTGTCTAAAACTATGTTTCATTACAACCATCATAATGTTAAATAGAGAAGTGCTAGGTGAGTTGCATAAAATATCTGAGCACCAGTATAACTACTGCCTATTGTACCTTTTCTAGGCAGTTTCTCTCCTCCAGTTTTGCTTTCCAGTCCAGCAATTACCAGTGACTTCCCTAGTTGCACATGAAGCTCCCACGAGTCCTTGGTAAACTCTTTCTTTCTATGTGTCTTCTGATGCTTAGTTTTGCCTCTGCTGCCTGCTGCAGCCAGTTCACCAGCTGATTTCAGCACCCGCTTGACCTACAGGATCCTTGTTTCTTGCCTTTCTCCCATATTGTGTGCTACATTCTCTATTCCTACTGAATGCATTTACAGACCTGTGTTAGACAAAGGGGCGAGCTCCCTTTCTTTCAAAATTTCATCTCTCCCAGAGGGTAAGTGCCAGAAAAACATCAGTGAACAGCATTTATGCTGTCTTAGTAGAGGTGTTATTTTCCCCACTTGATTCTCTAATTGTATCTGTAAGTTTTCTCTAATACATATGACAGGTCAAAACTACTCTTTCCAGTCTTGATTTAAAAACTTTTCTAGGCTTTTTATACATTCAAGTCCTCAAGCTCTTTAGTTTAATTGGCTAGCTTCCTTTTCCTCTGAGTTTGCCCTTTTCTAGAGAAGAGCCATAATTAGTCCTACCTGTGTCTATGTCCCATTTTATTTAAAATAAGTCATTAATCTAAGGTAATTTTCTATAGTATTTTCTTGTGCCTATGTTCACCACCAAGTCAGAATTTGAATCAGTTCTAAAATACTTGTTGTTTCCAAGTCTGCTAGGTGAATAAATCCATCCATCTACCTATTTCCTTTTCTTAGTATGATGATTTGTCCTCTAATGTATATGTGGGATGTTATAAACCTCTATCATACAGTATTTAAAATAAAATACAATAAAAATTAAAAAAACATGTATATATCAATCTGACCTGGAGAAAGATAGCTAATCCAGGATCATATGAAAAATTAAAGAAAATTAGATGAAAATTAAAGAAATTCTGGATGGCAACATCTTTCATAACCATTGTTCAAAGTATTTTTTATTAATACTTATGTGTTTTCATGCTGACTTAAATTAGTTTACTGCATCAGTACTACGTGATGCTCCCTCCATTCCCATATCTATATTTCCATTTTTCTTGGTAACAATATACTTTTAAGCTTCTATATTTCACTTATGATTGCAGTTCTATCTTTCTTTTTTCAATATAATTTGATTTTATTTCTCACTTTCCTAGATTTCGTTCTTGTGTCATGTTGCTAAGCTTTTGGAATCATTTGTACCAAAATACCTGATTTCCACTTTAAACTCTAAGTGGAATTTTGTCCCGCTATCAGTAGAATTGTCCATTTTCCTTTAGTATTCTGAGACAGATTTTGTTCTTACTATCTGTCTGTTCAACCACAAAACTATCTTTCAATGTACCTTTATCTATTTACATATCATTTTATTTGCTGTCCTTGTTCCTATCTTTAAAATCAAATTTGGGGGTTGTATCAGTTTTATATAAACTCCTTCTTCCTGTTTTACAATTTAAAACTCTCTTGAAAAATTACTAGCTCCTCAAGAAATCAAATGTTCCCCATTCTCTCTGAAAAAGTCTTCTAAAGGTGGATCATTCTAAACAGCATTTCATAGTCTGTTACCTTCATTAAATTGTTATTTTTTTCTCCTGTTCTGCAAACAGAAAAACTTGTCATGAAGATACCTAAAAACTCAGTTAAGCATCTGCAGATAATTTCTTTGAGATGGGGATTTTACAGTGTGCTCATTTGTGCATATTGGAAAAAAATTGGATTTTTTTTGTTATAATCAGTTGTAAAATTTTACTTTAGATCTGCTCCTAAAATTGATATAGTTTTTTAAATATATGAACTATATAGTGTATCATCCCTAATTTTATCACGTATTCTGCTTCTAAATGAGTATTCTCAGAATGTTGAAGCAAATCTGTCAATTACTTTCAGTTTAAATAATTTTTGTTTCATTGAGATATCTTGAGTTCTTTTACAAATACCATATCAGTAATTTATTTATCTGTAGTTATCTATCACAGCAATTATTGCAATCTAAACTTTATTGTATAATGAAAATTAACTGAATTTTTAGGCAAAGGTTACATTTGAAGGAGCTTTCTGCTGTAGCTCTGTATATAATAAGTAATGTTTTGAATGATGAGACCAGCAGGACAGGTAAGTAAATCAGTTACCTTCTTTCCTCTACACTTATTTTCCTTCCTGGTAACAATTTGGTTGTCAGCAGTGACTTGGTGACATGTATAAGACTGTATTTGTTGCTGATTAATAGATTATTTGGTCCAACTGCCATGGTTCTTTCACTATCTGTCTCTTACAGTGTGCTTGCTGTACAGCTGTGCTTGCATTTTTAATAACACTACTTGTAAGGCAATACTATAAATGAATTCAGGTACATCATTTAACTGAAGAGTTACTGATCGGTTTTGGTTCAGTGGCACCTGACTGTCACACAGTTCCAGTTTTATCAGGATGCGTCTTTATACTGGTCAGAAAACAGCATGATGCTCTAACAAGCAAAGTAAGCATCATTTTGATTCTGGATGCTTAGCACACTAATTGGTCTCTTCACAAGGTTAAGATAATATTGCTAATAAAAATATTTTAAACAAGACACTGCATACTTTCGAATCATAGCTTTCTGATTTACTTCTCATTTTGGGGCATACGGCATTTAAATTTTTGAATACTAAAGGAAATTACTAGGCAGTACCTGATACCTGACTGCGTTAATTGAACTTGAAGTTATATAGAGGTAACTTGAAAGCGTTAAACTAAGGGCATTTTGACATTAGAACAACAGAGAAAGTGATCTTAGTTATAAACCCCAATACTGTAAAGTCTGAATCTGAGCATTCAGTGTTGCTTAGAAAATCCAAATCTGTTAGATGGGATATTTCTAGAGCATTTTTTCTCTCTTGCTGATGCTAAAATTGCGCTTTTGTACTCTCAATTCATATTGGACTACTCTTGTCATTAATATAGTAATTTGGTTTATTTCTTTATAAGGAGATAAGAATGAGATCATTATATGTGGATTTTTAACTCATGTACATGTCCTGGTTTGTATGTATATGTACTGCTTCACAAATACTAGGCCATTGTGTTACCTTTTTAGAAGACATGTGGAATGGACGGAAAATGAAAGTGCAAAATATTATGGTCTTGTTAAAAATAAATATAATACTTATTTATTTTGTAGCTGAGTGCGGTGGTCGAATTCATGCTGCTACATCAGGGCGTATTTTGTCCCCTGGCTACCCAGCACCATATGACAACAATCTTCATTGCACTTGGATTATTGAAGCAGATCCAGGAAAGACAATAAGGTACATGCTTAATCTAAATATTTATTTTTTACTTCATTTTTTAATAAATTATAATCTATGCCTTACATTCTCATGCTCTTCTACACAATTTATTGTTTATTAACTCCTCCTTATATTAATGAAGTTGATGATTGTCATGCTGGCATTTATGAGTGCCATTCCTCCAGGGAACCTGAGTATCTAAATTGTGCAGGGGACACCTAGGCATCTAACTCAGAACCTTGAATTCCGCTAGATATTAAGGGCTATAAATCTTGGTAGAGTGGGGCGCTGCTATGCCTTTTTCTAGCTGTAAACAGGCTGAAGTGCCAAGCTGTCAAATGTGGTTTCAAAATTCTTTCCTTGAGTCATTGTAATACCATTCTTTTTTATCTTCCTGTCACATTCAATGTAATAATTTGTTTTAAATAAAATATAATTATTCAACACTATTTCATAAATACATTACCTCAAGCAGCTGTAAAGTTCCTGATTTTCAGCCAGGAGTGCTCAGTCATTAGGCATCTTGGACCTTGTTTGGTATCTATTAGGAGCTATCCTTTTGTCATGAATGCTTTGATATGAAGAGGATTTCACAATTAACAGCAACAGCAGAGAAGATTAGTGCTATAAACTTTTATATACAAATTTGAAGTGTTTTCATTTTCCATGCCTGCTCTCTTCTATTATGTCATTATTAGCATATATAACAGAATCACAGAATCACAGAACG
>NW_010206212.1:0-3666 GCF_000695765.1 Mesitornis unicolor | reverse complement strand
CGTTCTGTGATTCTGTGATTCTGTGTTATTCCTGAGAAAACTGGTTCTAACTTTCTGTTATGATTTTAGAAACTATGGATGAAGAGGAAACTGAGGCACCACCATCACTCGAAGCAGATGCAGCAATAAGGGCAAGCAAAACATATCACAGTGAAGCTATGAGTAGGTGAATTTTGCTTTTCTATTAAAAAAGAACATCAGTACTCTCTAGTACTATTACAGGCATTTTATGACTGCTCTTACTACTCTCTTGCTATAGCACAGTTCCTTACTCTCGAAAATTTTTGCAGGTGCTACAGATGTCAATGTAGCAGCCTGACTGACTGAATGAAAGGCCACTGTTGCTTGTTTCTAGTGATTATAGACTACACCTATAAGCCTATACTGTATTTGTAATTTTATTTCATAGATTAGCGTTTACCTTCAGACATTTTGTACCCCTTCTGTTAATGTTGTCTGAACGTGCAAATTCAGGAGTACTTTCCTGATCCTTTGATTAATAGTTCCAGTAAGGTTTCTTTCATTTATTTTGAACCATGCATGGGCTAAACATTTCAAGCAACAAATAAGGATGGTCTCATCACAGAAAAAGAACAAATGTATATGGAGTGTAAACCAGCCAGAGTCAAGAGTGGACATAAATGAGTACAGAGGGAAATAGAATGCCTGTCTGTAATTCAGTAAGTTTCTGAAAATAAAATTTGAAACAGAAATTGTATTGGTTTACATTTTATTTGTATGTAGTTTTTTGCTTAGTCTATAGCTAGTCTGATACTTTCACCAGTGTTTACTTTGTTTTAAAGATCTAATTACCTATCTCCCTACCTCGTATTAGAAATGCAGAAAAACTGTACCTCTCCACCTGTGATTAAAAATGGTGGTGTTCTTGGTACATTATTGAGAAGTTACAAAAATGGCTCCTCAGTAGAATATGGTTGTCGGCGTTACCATCTTTTGGATGGACCTAGTACTGTTTACTGTGAACATGGAAACTGGACAGAACAACCAACTTGCCTAGGTAAGTCTTGTAAGAAAAGGAAAGTTCTGTCATATGTAGTATAGAAAGGTAAAACTGGAAAGAACCTCTAGAGAATACTTTCTTGACCGCCTTTTCTCTTTCATTTGAATTAATAAAGATTCCAGAAACATAAGGATGAACCAAAATCAATTATACCTAGGCCACTCCTGCTCGGTGTCCTCTAGCCTCTTCTTACAAAAACCCAATTGAATAGCTTCCTCTGTTTTCCTGACTGAGCTCTTCTAGAACACAGCTATCCCTGTATCTCTAATCTCTTTCTCCCATATTGTCTGCTCTGTGAATTTCTTCATCTCCTTCAATAGATGTTTAGAAGAAATGACTGCAGCCATTGCCAAAATGGCTTTTAGTTATGACTAACAATGAATAAAATGTCTTCTTGGACTTTCGTTTTTAAACCTTCAGTCTTTTAGTATGTGTCTTTGTCATTATCATTTCATTTTGGACTTCTTAATTTTTCTGTGTTGCTCTAATGTGTGCTGTTCAAAACAATGCATAGAACTCTCATTAGTAATTTACCCAAACTAGTAGAAATGATGATTCTGATGTTTTACAAGAGTTGTTTATCTTTCCTTCCTTCCTGTAATGAAATAATTCTATTTTACTAGCATCCTTTGTTAAATTGACTTGCTTTAAGCTTGTAATCTACTGTGAAAATGCAAATAAATAACCAGTTCAGTTTTAATTACTTATTTCTAAATGAATAAAAAGTACCTCATTTGGACTGGAAGGTCCAGATCAGCATTCTTGGATCTGAATACTCAAATTTAACAAATCCTATGAAATAATGAAAACTTATTTCCTATGAGCATTATTTGTCTCCAAAGCATCCACATCATCCTTTCCATGTTTCCTGAGATTTCTTTTCAACCCTCCCCTAATCAGACCAGAAAGAACACATACTGTAGTTAGTTTCAGGAAAATATCTATGTTAATGTGTTGTCATGATGCTGTCATCAAAATGCATAATAACTGATTTCTCCTTGCCTTTCCCTCAGCAAAGCATTAATAAAGGAATCTATCAGACAATTGTTCTTGTGGAACTTATAGAAAATTATAACTGTCCCTCTGTCAGGCTTTATTGAAGTTGAACAGTGGTTTCATAAGTTAATGAGGTGAACTGTCTCATGGAAAGCTAGGATACCTGATGTGATCCTGGCATTAAATTTTGAAACCTGTCAGAATGCAACCAAAACAATATAGACTTTTAATAACCTGGAAAAGCCCAAAGAAGAATATAAAACTTCAAAACAGTTTTTGGAAGACCTCTAAACTCTTTTGACAGTGGCAAAACAAATAAAAAAAAAAAAACAACAAAGAAAGAGAACTGTCAAAACACTTCCTTAGTGTCAAATCTGGCAGGTAAATCTCGATGAACGACGGTTTTCATTATTAAAAGCCCTTTCAAGTCACGGTAAAGAAGTTCTTTTCTTATTCAATAGTAAACCCAGGCTGCCATAGGTTTCCAAATACTTGTAGAAACACTATTTTCTCAGAAGTGTGCTTTTTCTGTGATTTACTGTTCCCAGTTTAGGCTTTCTTTTCCATGTTATTTCTGTTACTTCAGCCCATTTCTTTACATTTTCTTTTTTTAAATGCATCTATAGTTCTTTTACTTGCAAGTTTCAAAAATTTTAGAATTAATGATTTATATTTCTCTTTCTTGACTTCTACAAAAGGGAGCTAAGAAATTGCTTAACGTTGCTTTTTTACTGAAGTATACTTTTCTTTCCTAGAACCGTGCACTCTTAATGTTACTGATATGAACAGCAACTACATAGAGTTGAAATGGAGACAGGAAGAATTAATTTTCCTACACGGTGATCTCATAGAGTTTGAATGTAAACAGGGATACAGTTTTCTCCAGACTACCATTCCATCTCCTGGGAGGACACAGTGTAACCATGGCAGTCTGAAATACCCAAAATGTATCATGCAAGGTAAAAGAATACTTCTTTAATTGTTTGGTTGTTTTTTTTTTTAATTAATCAATCTCAGACCTATTTTGAAACAGTTTTCTTTGGCAATGCAGGCCTAGAATCTGTTGTAAATAATAGATTTTTAGGATTCAGCAAGACAGATATGCACAGATATCCTTGCACAAGACAGCTATACTATTAAATATATCCAAGCATGGAAAGGAGGGAGGAGCTGCTCTTTAAGTCCAGGGAACTCAAAGCTCCTTAGAAAGACAACTGTAACAATTAAATGCACACAAGAGATTCTTATGGTAAGAACTAAGCAGGAGATTCCATTCTGATCTGAGACAAAGTGAAATAGTAAGAAAATGCACCCAGAGCTGATGATACCTAGTGTTGACAGACATTTAAAGCTGCTGATTTGTTAGTGTCTTAAGCTTAATGTTTCTCAAATGTTTTAAACGTTATTCCAGCTCCAACTGAAAAATGTGGCTCTCCACCTTCTATTGCAAATGGAGTTCTTACTCTCCCAGCCCTGACCCAGTATGACAGTGGTTCTTCAGTTCAGTACAGTTGCTTTGACCATCATTTTTTGCAAGGGTCTGACACAATCTACTGCTCTGAAGGACAGTGGACTTCACCGCCAGTTTGTATAGGTAGGTGTGATAAGATAAATAAGCACTTATTTCTTTCTATAATTCAGATTCTTAG
>NW_010206211.1:32154-55883 GCF_000695765.1 Mesitornis unicolor | reverse complement strand
CTGTGATTCTGTGATTCTGTGAAATGTTTTCACAAGCCTCAGAGAACACAAAACCTATAATGACTCCCTTCTAGTTCATTTAGGAGGGCGGAGAACCACCTGTGACCCTCCTTGCATCCTGTTCCAGTCAACAGCACAGGAACAAGGTCCAGGGCTGCGGAGAGGATCCAGAAAGGACGACATCAGCCTTGCTGTGTTTAGGGGAGTATTTCTACCACGACTCTTGCTATGGAGAAAATGCTTTATGATCTTTGAAACCACACCACTTCCTATCTTACTCAAAAACATGAGCAGGTGGTACCATATATCCCCTCCCTGCTTGGTGGCTTTTGTCCAATATACTCTGTGTTAAGCGGTAGCTGTTGGGCACTGTTATTTCCAGGAAATACAATCCTGCAGCATCACACCTGGTCCCTGAGTGTGCGTGCGTACATCCTGAACTAAAGGTCTCGGCAGGAATCCACAGAGCAACTCTGTTATTAAATGTTTGCAAAAGCTATTAATATATGTGCAATGCTGGCCTGACACCTTGCCTCGGAGAGAGGATCTGAAACCAGCTGAAGAAAATAATAACAATATATTTACCATGCAGTTATACTGCCTCAGCCCAGGAACTTGTTACGTGGAGCTCTGACCAGGGGCACATTAGCAATTTCAAAGGCAGGGCTTTAAATGCTTCCCCATGTACCTATCCTCTCCTCAACGCAAAAGCCAATACAGATAAGTAGACACAGTCAAATTCATATAATTAGAAGATCAATATCTTGATTACTGCTAATATTTATGGCTTGGCTTATAGCAGAAACATGGACAGGAGTATTTTTGCAGTGATTTAGTGGAAGCAGGGGCACTGGGAATGCACTGAGAGCTATTCTGGGAAATGGCCAGCAGCTTCACTGATGCCGGTCAAGGCTTGGAGAAGACCAGCTCTGATTCTCAGTCTATTTTCCATCACTTGTGATGCCTTTCTCCCCCAACATGAGAGGATGCCCCCATGCTCCCAGACTCACCAAAAACTGTTCGGGCAGGAACGGACTCCCTGTTAAGCCAGAAGGAGACCTGGGACAGGATGACCGTCATAATGCAGGGCAGGTAGGTCTGGATCACAAAGTACCCAATCTTCCTCTTGAGGTGGAAGTGTGTGGTCATGACGACATACTCCCCTGTGGAGACAAACGGTGACAGATGCTGAGCCGCTGGTGCTTTCCACGATGGGGCAAGCTGAGCACCAATCCATCTCTAAAGCACTAAAGATTCGTCCTGGACAAACTCTCAAGTTCTTAGATGAAATTGCAGTGTGAGTGTCATATTGTCACTGGCTAGCATGCCCTGGTGTCTTACAGTGCTGCAGGCCACCCCAACGGCCGTGCAAAGGAGGGATGCACGCTGTTGGCACCAACTTTGCACGTCTTGCACACACACACACACACACACACACAACTGCTGTGCCATGCCAGGTGCATGCACCAGTGTAGCCTGGGTCACTTCCACGCAGCATTTGTCCTTTCAAAACACTTCTCTGGAGACTTCTTTAATTCACTACGAAACAGCTATGGGACAAAGCCTAACCAATGCCAATAAGCAACCGGGCAATGGGCTTTCCCTGTTTCACCCCGGGCACAAGATGCCTCTAAGGGTCTCTCCTGATCAAGCTCCCATCCCTTTTCTGCTCCAGCCTCAGGAGTCATGTGGTGGGTAAGGTACCTTAATCCTAGGGAGACTCTAACAGTGCTTCAGTAGAATTTCAGGACAAAGGATTTTATTTTCTCTGACAATCCTGAAGATATTCCACCTTTCCTCAATGTAACCATTCAAAAAATCAGGGCAAGTTCTTTCTTTAAAGGTCTGGGCTGCAAACCAAGGAAGCAGCTGTCTCTATTTTCCTTCAATGCCCTACTCCTCCACTCAAAGCTCTGGATATTTTTTTGGACTATTGTGCCTTTTTGTTGTGAGCATGGCTCTGCTAAGTCATTACACACAGGAGCCTTTAGCGGCTTTCTTGCCACTTCAGGTTATTCATCTGTACATTTTGCTACAACTTAAGTACAGAGATGGGCCAGATATTATGACATTTAGTTCTCTGGACTCCCCACATTTCCCCAAGGGAGGTGATACGAGTTGTTACAGACAGACAGTATTAAAATCAAGTGCACCAGAGAGGAAATATCCTCAAATGAGAGAACTACTGGTGCATACAGAAGAAAAAAAAAAAGAGAAGAGAAGAAAAGAAAAGAAAAAGAAGAAAGATGAGAGACACACATGAGATAACAGAAGCTATCAGTACCCGGATTCAGAGGGGAAGGGAGGAGCAGCAGATGCGAGAAAAAGATGATTAATATTGGTCATTAATCAGAGGAAACATTTGTTTGGGATAATATTTTATCAGCTATGATAATATTTGTGTAAGCAGATGCAGCGAAAATCACACCGAACATTATGTTGCATTCGCCTCCCCTGCCCGCAATGCTCTCCTGAGGGACTGGAAAGGGATCCAAGACAAATGAACCCACAGTACCGAGAACCAGCTGGGCAAGGTGGGGCAAACTTTCCACACAATGTTCATTTTTAGATGCTTGAAATCAGTTTGCTAGAGTGTATGGGTGACAAGGCTCTTTCAGTCAAAACCACTAAAAGCTAAGCCCTTTACTGCCTTTTGGTGACTGCTCCAGATGTCCCTAGCCATATTCTCCAACAGTACGTGGCTTGGGAATTATTGTGGTGCTCACTGCCCACAGATACTGCCCTCTACAATTATGCCAGATCACAGCATTTGAAGTCCATGGGTCCATCTCATTTGACAGCGTGCTCAGCCCATGCATTGTGGTCCCACAAGTACCTGTGCTGGATCGAACCATCTCTGTCCCAACAACATGGCCCAGCAGGTCGTATTGGTTCAGGCGAGATCCACCCTTTGCTACTTCCACTGACTTATCCTTCCCCAGTGTCCAGGTGTAGATCACCTCTGTCTTCGTGTAGGCATCTGCGGAGGAGAAAGAAGAAAGAGGTTTTTGCTTCTGCCTGACCTAAAATATACCAAAATTAGCCTGTAGCCAAATTAATCCCTGCTGTGCATTCCTCAGAGCCACACGGCTGAGCACAGCCAGGCATGGCCAGAGACCAAGGCAGTTCAGCAACTGTTAAATCAAATGAGCGAAAGGGAGCTGGGGTTTACAGAAGGGAGCTGGAGGAGGGGGCAGAGCACTGTCATTGAGGGGCACGCTGTCCCCTTGACGTGCTGACGCTGCAAGAGCTGGCTCCAAGCAGAGGCAAGATAGGAAGGCGTCCAGAGCAGCAGGCCACAGCCCCGCTATGCCAGCGACCGAGAGAGTCGTGCTGGCAGCAGCTGTCGAGAAAGGCTAAATGCAAATGGGATTGAATTTTAGGTTAAGGAGAAAAAATTAAAAATCCTTAGCCTCACTCAGAAGAAACCCTCTCCGAGCCTCTCAGCTCTGGAGGTGGTGTGCCTTCCCACCAAGATGCCTTTTCTGATGCAGGTTTCCCTCTTTATCCCAACTGCCCAACTCCCCATATGAGAACACCTTTCTCTAACACACACACACACACACACACAGTCACCATCATCTTCACAAGCCCTTGTGACCAAACCCCTCTTGTCCTCACAGCTACTTCCTTTCCCAACAGTGCCCACATGCTTTTGGTTTTGCCAGTCCTATGGTATCCAGAAATGGAGTCTCTCCAGACTCTACTAGGAGCTACTTCTGCCCACAATGCCCGAGCTTCCTGTCCATACACACTCTGCACCCGTTTTTTAGGCAAAAATGAAGTTCACTAAAACATGAAGTTTTTCATTAATTTTTACCACCAGCTTCTCCTATTAAGACTTTAAGGAATTCTCTGGCCATGGTCAGGTCAAGCAAAGGGTCAGGGCTGCGACAGAAATGTCTCAGCTCCTGCTTTGCGGAAAATTGTGTCGTAAGACAACCAGATTTCCGATCTTTTAAAACCAATCCCTGTAATCCCTGCACTGCAGGTTTTGGTAAACCTGTTAAATACTAAGAAGGTGCTGTGCAAAGCGGGAGGAGTGGTTTTGATGATCAGCCAATGTTTCTCAGCATGCCAGCATGCTGCCTAAGCACTTTTGATGCAGGCTGGCAAATCTTATCTGATGTACAACACTGCTTTTCCAACCCCTCCTTCCAGCTCTCAACATGCTTCTGGAGACCTCCATCCTCCTTCAGGCTTAGCTTTCTACTGCTCTGCCAATGCTCTTCTGCCTTGATGGGCAGCACCTTCTGCTCCAGCAGCCATGGTTCACCCACTGGCACTCTCAGTCTACATAGGAAACTTGCCCACAGTTTCATTGCAATCATTCCTGAAAACGCAGTTTGTTGTCTGGGACAGAAGTGGATCTAGTGTCACGTAGGCATGGCATTGATGCTTGGAGCATATTTAATGCCATGAAGTTGCTTTGAGTCTGCTCGGTGCCTCACTTGCAATGCAGTTGAGTCCAGTCCAAACAAGGACAGCTCCTTGACATTTAGTGGAGCTGCTAACTTCAGCAACATCTTCTGCTAGCCTGGTCTCAGACAGCTACTGTACAAATGCCCTATGACTGGCTTAGAAACAGTTGTTCTCTGCTGCATACAGCCATCTTCTAGGGAGCACGGTAATAGGTAGAGCCATCCCCTTCACTGCACTTGGACCAAGGAATGATGCAGCTGGGCAGCTGAAGCTGTCTAAAATGCCCTTACTTGTCCTGCAAGCTGTCTGCCTTCCCTCTTTGGGTGGCTGCCATGGTGGCACAGGCCATTCATGTTGTGGGGATCACTGGAAGGTGGTCATTGAGGCAAATTTGGCTATTCTTTGAACAGTATGTGTCTGGCCCTGGCATTGTCCTTCAGCTTACAAATCTGGCCCACTCTAAGCTTCTTGCAAATGAGCAGCTTCTGGCTGTCAATGGCTTTTGGGTGCAAACACCAGTTTAATCCCAACACAGGCAAGGTGAGCTCAGATGCCATGTGGATGGGTGCTTTAGAAAGAGCTGTACTAATGTTAATGAGGGGCAGCTCTCTGAGCTGCTCGTGTCAGAACTCTCATCATTCAGAGGGCAAGTAAGTAAAAACACGCAGAACCCCAAAGGGTGTTCCAGCAGAAATATGCACATTAATCTCTTTCCTCACCAAGAAACATTATAAGCAATTAGATGTGGAGTAATCTGCCTTCCTGCAAGTCTTGTAATAATCCCAGAGTTTAGGCCTGAGGTATGAGGTTTTATATCCCTCTTCACAAGGTCAATTAACATTAATAATTCATCCTTCTCTAAGGCTTGCTATTTTACTAGCCTTAGTGATGTCTTGTGGCAATGAACTCTACATTTAATTAGGTGCTGCCTAAGAAATAACTTTATTTTAGTAGTTTTGAATAATCCACTTTCATGGATGCATTTTGTCATGAGGCAGAGGAGCAGATGCACATGATAAACATGATTTCGTCTGGTGTCAATCAAACTTTTTCAACTTTCTCCTTAGTTAACTTCCAAATGGCTACAGGAAGGAAGCATCAGTTTAGAAATATGATGATTTCTCTGTTTTCTTTTGAATCCCAAAGGGAGATTACTGGTGGGGCCTTATTCTTTAGTTGGAGGTGGGTAACTCTTCCATAGACTGAGTGGTACTTAGTTCATTGGACCTGGAGGAGACTTTAGACAAAGCAGGACTAGGAAATTTATTTCCACATGATGGTGAACCAGTGGCTTGGAATTTGATTCCCACTTGCTTTAGGAACAAAAGAAATTTAACGTGCATACAGGAGAGAAGAGGGAACTTGGTCCTAGGCAGGGTATGGGATGATGACCAGCTGCAAGCCTGGGAGGCTGGGAGCAGCTTTCAACTCACCAGCAGCCTCAAATCTCCCCTAAACCAGGGCTCTTGGGTGTTGAGACTGAAATCCCCAGAGCTTCCAAACCATTTACTTGAGAGCAGCCTGCTGACAGACTGAAGAGAAGCAAGGGGTCTGTAAGCTCCATTGGAGCATGGAGCCACCAGGGCAACCAAAGATTTCAGGCTCTCCCCAGATTGGCAGGAGTGATGTATGGAAGCTGGACAGGGCAAACAGAAGCAGACACCATTGCCATCTTCCAAAATCTGACTCCACAGGATCATCTTCTGATGAAGGAACAGCAACTCTGAGTTTTCCACCAATGCTGGTCCTGCTGAGGCAGCAATGAAGGGGCAAGACTGACCGATGAAGGCAGGGAGGGCAACGGGAAGCTGTTCTTCCCACTTCCCTAATAAACTTACGGCAAAACCACAGATGTCTAACCCATCCTGTGAACCTGAATTCACCCCAGATTTGCTTGCTGCCCATTTCTGACGATGGTAGGAATTGCAGAAACAAATTTTTGGTCACGTTGTCATTAGCAAAAATTAATAACACTGTTACTAAAATGCTGGAAAACAGTAGCCACACAAAGGACTGCTCTTTACCTCTGTACCCACCTCTTGGCAGAGGCTGATCAGGGTACTTACAGCTCCCAAATTTCAGCGGGCAAGCATGCACATCCATTGGGAAGTCCTCCAGGTGCATGGGGCACTCTGCATGAATCGTTAGCCTACAAGAGAAAACACAGGGCATGATCAGAACCACGCAGCTGCAGGGGCTCCCATCTGGCCCTTCTGTCACCATGTCCTTGCTCTGCATCCATCAAAGGTGACAAAGGCCTCAAAGCCATCACTAACCTCTGGGTCTCTGGGCAGAAGGCCATCAGCTGTGGAGAGAACAGCAGGCACACAGCCCTGGCCACCTTTTTTCCCATTGTATAAACCCAACCCAATCGACCGAGTTCATCTTTATCCACTCAGTGCAATCAGGAAATCTGTCAAAGCCCAGGACTTCTGTTTGCTTATGCACTGTGCAAAAAGAGCTCATTAATGCCAGGGGACAGTGGACATCTCGTGGGTCCTACTGGAAAGTAGAGGGAAAGGGCTTCCAGGGAACACAGTCTGATATTCCTGGTGGACTAGAAAGAGCCGAGGGCTGGCAGTTTGTCCAGTCAGAAAGCCACAGTGCTACTGGGCTTGCTGGACAAAGCCTGTCAGAGCCATGAAGCTGCAGGTGTTGCACAAGGATACAACAGAGCATAAAAAACTACCATATCATAAAAGCAGTGTGCTGCAGAAGATGAGGCCAGGCATAAAAGGATCCCTTATAAAAGGCTCTTAAAAAAGGTAGCTGTAAGCTTGTGTTCCTTCCTGAAGTAGAACCGGGGGGAGCCAGGACAGACAGCTTCCCAGAAGATGTCTAATACAATCTTCTCTGGAGGAACCACTTGTAGAAAAAAAGGACCCACTTCTGATGGCTCAGCAAAATAACAAATAAACTGTGACAGGAGCAACAGGTGGATGCAAAGGGCAAGTGCACAGACCTAAGGTTGAAGGTGGCTTGTGGAAAGCTCTGGTTGAGAAGGACAGTGGAAAGCTTCTATTGAGATATTTTCTTTCAGCTGGTTAAACATTCAGAAATTACATAGGAAATACTGATGCTTAGTCAAATGCAAAGCAAACCTTGAAAAAAAAGGGTTCAGATTTTGTTTGCTAAAAGCAAAGAAGAAAAAAAGAGAAAGGTAAGAAAAGAAACATAAAGATTATCTCTTGCACCAAGATAAACTTTAAATGATTCCACCAAAAAAAAAAAAAGCAGGTTTTTTTAAACTTGGCATAAAAAAATCTGGTGGACAAAACCAAGCACTCCAGAAGTTGCTCTAAAAACCCCTGGGGACAAAACAAAGCAGAACCACCGTGGCTTGGAGGTGACAGGGGATCTATGCAGCTGAAGTGCTGGTGGCTGCAGGCAGCAGATGGGGCTGCGACAGGCGGACACTGGCACAGGCAAGGGATGGAGCAGCAGCAAATTCCTGCACAGCTGCTCTGTGTCGGCTGTGAGAGCTGGAAACTCTCTGCTGGCTCAGAATTTTGCTCTGCCAGGTGAAGAAATAAACTTTGTGATTTCAGATCCATGTCCAGCCTCATCTGCTTCTTTTAGAAGAGCTAGGAAAGCTGGCACCCCCACCAGAGACAGGTAGAGGTATGAAATCAAGAAGTGGAGGAGCAGAGCCTCCTCGATGGGGCAAGGCTGGGCGGCCACAACTCTCCCATGTGTCCTGCAGTCCCTGCAGCACCCACAGCAGGGTTTAAATCCCAGTAAACCCAGTCTTTGGGAATGTCTGGGAGGGGAGGCACATGACCCCTTTGCAGCAGTCACTGGGGTTACAGTGCTGCAGAGCAGACTGCACCTCAGGGAAGTCTATGCCTTATTCTTGCACGAGCTGGCAAAGGGGAACTGGCATGGGGACTACTTGCACTGAAGCCCCAAGGGGCTAGCTGTTGAGCCACCATTCACTGTTGGGTCCCAAGGGCTCACAGCCCAACTGCGGCTGATGCAGTGCTCAGCCAGGTTAACCACAGTGGGTTTATTTGGTCTATGCAGGCTGACTCCACTGCTGGCAGAGGAGGCCAGTGATACTTATAGAGAAGTACAAAACCTGTGTGAATTCACAGCAGAGCACACCTTGCTGTCGTTTCCCAGCAGCCATAAGGTGACTTACGGCTTCCATGATTCAGAGGCTGGTCCTTAAGACCAGGGACCTTTTCCACTCCACATCTGCCAATCCTTTCTGAATCCATGTATCTGAACAGTGACTGCTATGTCCTGCAGCAGTCATTCTACTGACAAAGAGGTGATGATGACTGTCCTGTTTGCATTATATCTGGCCCTGGCTTGGCTTCCTCAGTCAATCCAAGAATTGGTCACTATGTGGCCAATGTAACTTCCTTGGAAACAAATCAGTCTTTCTGACTTGCTGATCTCTTCCTCACCTCTGGACTGAATGTACCTATTTTACACAAGAGGGAAGAAGACATGATCTTTAGGACTTCAACCAAGACTCACTGAAGTCAATGGAAAGAATGACAGTGTGCCTACAAGTGCATCATTGGAACGATTTTTTTCTGGACACTTGATGGTCACCATGAACAAATTGCTCATTTGCTCTGCTGTCTTTCTTTCATAATCTGGATGAAGATTAGGATTTCAAGAAGCAGGTATGAAAACCTGGCAGCAAGGTGTGGATTTGACAGCCTTGCTCCTTGTGCTCTGTTTCTTTTGTGATGCTTTCTTCTGTCAGCTTGAAATTCACTGGGGGAGCTTCATGGTTGGCAAGCTTGTCAAGCATGTCCACATGGATCTTACCATTCAATTCTTTCTGTACCCTTTCCAACTGCAATGGACTTCTTGCTTCTAATATTTGTCACTGTCACTTGTGTAAAGGAAATGTTGATGCACTTCCCTGCCTCCCTCAGCAGGCCACATAAGACTTTTCCTTTTTACCTTCCTATTCCTTTTTTGGTTGCACTAATTACTTTATTATTTCAAAAGGTTCTTAGCTAGGTGTTTCCAAAGTTGGCTTTTCCAAAGGATCTCCCTTCTGATCAGTGTTTTCTTTCTTAACTCTCCAAAAAAAAACCCAGAAAGGCCTTTTTCATCCACTGTACTGTTTGCAAGTCTTGGCTGTGATTAATAGCCACTACGAATAAGGCTGAATGATTCAAAGGACCACAGACTGTGGGTCTGGTGGTTGAATGCCATTTAGAGCAGCCAGAAAGAGCCTCAGAGAGGGCCAGGATGACACCAGCTGGGCACAAGCTGTCTTTGGCCATACCCTTCTGCCCTCTCCAGACCATGGCCAATAAGAGCAAGTGTTGCCAAGGAAAGGAGACAAATTTATAAGGATGCTGGATGTCTCTGTATGTGTGTGGGAATGCAGCAGTCACATTTTAAATCTAAAGCGTGTTTTATTAGCTGAGCCAGTAAACAGCAACACAATAAATCCATCAACAATCCACTGAAAAAAGCAACCTAATCTGTCACTGCTCCACCTACAACTGAAGGAGCTTTTAAATCTCCTGAAATGAAATAAAAAGGAAAATACCGTATCATTCCAGAGAGAGGAGTCTGGTTCAGCAACTTCAGCCAGCCAGAAGCCAGCACGTTCACAGATAACACATGAAGGAAGTCAGTCCCCTTCCCTGCCGAAAGGGGACACAACACAGGCCTTCCCCATCCAGGTGTCCTCCCTTGCCCGAAACATCTTCGCTTTGCCCCCACGCATGCCAGGGCTTGCTGGCTTCCTGAGATACTCTCCCCAAGACCAGAGTGCATGCACTGCTGCTTGCTCCTGCTCACCCCTCTGCCTCTCACATCCCTCAGCCGTTTTTTGCCCCCTCTCCTGCACACGCTCACCCTTCAGAGCGTTAATCGGCCGAGGTATTTAGGTGGAATCAATCACCGCTCAGGAAAGCCCTTCTGCTCCCTGGCCTGCTCACCTTCCCCACCATCTCCTGTTCCTGGCGAAGGATTCCTCAGGACCATACGCTTTGCCTAATGAAACGTTTAAATGTCAGACTAAGAGGAATGTATCTCGCTTGCCAGCTGATTACCACTGCCTCTGCAGCATCTGGCAAAGGAGCCTGTTGCAGAAATCCTCATCTTTGCCCCTTACCCTGTACAAGGGAGCTTATGGCCAGCGAGCAGCTTCATTGCTCAGATGCCCTGTTCAGGTCCAGACATCTGAGCTCTGAAATGTCATTATAAAGCCCAAACAGCATGTGAAAAATAGCCAAGCTGACAGCAATCGCATCATCCAGCTGCTGTATCCTTTGGCTCATCTGTCCAAGGCGCCAGCAACAACTTCTGCAGAACTGTCTGAAAATCAAGCCCCAAACTCCTCGTGTTTTCACTTTGCCGGCACAATGGCACCAGAAGTGGAACATCCAGGAGAGAAACCATATTTTTCTCTTTAAAGTCATGGGAAGTCCTTTGAACTGCTCAACACAATGGCAAGAAGCGTGAATCAGGCTAAACATACCTCTCCTAGGGCTGACGGTACAACAAACCACTTCAGCTTCGTTCTCATGGTTACCAGGAGCTTAGCAAAGCCTTTGATGTGTCATTAGAGCTCCTGTCGTTACCTGCATCGTGCTGCAGGATGAGCGAGAGTCTCAGTCCAATTTCTGGGACGCAAATGTAATAATCCCTTGGTGTATGTATGGTACAAAAACATGACAGCACCCTGCACGGCAGAACTGACTTTGTTTATGCCAGGGATATTGCTTGAATTTTGTCCTGATTTCTCCTCTAGGAGATTCATTAATAACAACAGTCAGGCCAAATAGTGTTTACAGTTTAGGCTGTGTGAGAATCTAGGTTAGGTTTAATTGCTGGGGTTTGAGCTTGAAAGCCAAATTGTTTCTAGGATGCTTGTGCTGGATCTGCAAGCACTGAATTCACTTTGCATCCTCCCCCAGCCCCTGGAGATTCCAGCCCATGATGGCAGAAATGCAGTGAGATAAGGTGATCTCTGAAGATTTCTCCCTCCTGGGACAGCTTTCTTACAAAAGCCTTCATACACAAAACCAAGCCTGGAAAAAATAATTCATTTCTGCCTTTGGATCCACTCTGGGATCCGTAAGGCAGGGAAAAGCAGGCTGTGCAGATCTCATCTTGTCTATTTGTCCACTTGTGTGCTTAGCAGTCTACCTTTGGTCTGCTCAGGTCCATTTACGCTGTTGTCTAGGATCAGCCGTGATGTGGGACGCAGCCAAATAGCTGCCAGTTTGTACCACCCAGAGGAGCTGGTGCTGGGATGTCCCAGCTGCTGCTCTTGCAGAAAGAATAATGATGGTTGTACCTCCATCATGTGGAAGCGTTCTGCAAGCTCCAGCCTACAGCTTTTGCAAGTTGCCTGAGGGTTAAAGAAAAAAAACAGGCAGTAAAGACAACCCGAAGCCTTTGTGGGGAGAGACACTGCAAAGCTCTGTGACTTCAAAAAGCAGCCAAGGAAACTCAAACTCCTAAGTGTGCCACAGCAGGTACAGGACTTGTTATCTGGGGTTCAACAGCCCAGGTAGGAGTGCACATGTCCTGGGTGCATCTGCACTCAGCTTTCCCTCCTGTTCTGCCTCACCCAGGGGCTCACCAATCCTCCTTCCCAATCAGGGATGGACTTCACATCTTTAGCAATACAGTTTGTTGTGGTCTTTGGGCATGCAGCTGAAAGCAGCCTGGCATTTAAAGGAAACATCCTTTAAGTGCATGACTTAAGCACATATTGTCTGGGAACCACCGCTGACAATAACTACAAAGCCTCAACATGCCACTCCAACAGTTCCTGTGAAAAGCAGGAGAGCTCTTTAAAGCCTGGATTCACAAAGCTGAATCCCATCGGCACAGCATTAAGCTGTCACTATTTTCATATGCTTCAAGGCCAGGAAGAACCAGAACGTTATCTATGTGCCCCTCACAAGTCAAGCCAGAGAGTACATCCAGAGATTGCTGCAGCAGCCGAGTTTTTGCCTGTACCTTATGTAAATCCATGCATAATTCCCAGTTTGCTATACTCAGGTCTGACACCAGAGCTTTGAGACCCGTGCTTGGCTTTTGTGAACTACTTGGACCTTGTAGGAGCTCCACAAACCAGACCGCAGAGGCAGGGCTACATAATAAAACTGTGTTCCCTGTGCCCTCTAAGGCAGCCAGAGTAGCAGGGAAGAGGGAGAGGGAGCAGCGATCCTGTCCCTTCCTCAGCAGCCAGAAGGCAGAGAATAGAAAAACGCAATTTTGCGCTGTGGTTGCAAAGGCCATTTTGTCACCTGGGTGCCAAAGCCTGATGAGACATTTGCACCGTGACATTGCACCGATCCACGAGGAGGCTATGCTGTGACTAAAGGAAATCTCTGGACGCTCGGCTAC
Source organism: Mesitornis unicolor (assembly GCF_000695765.1). Lineage (NCBI taxonomy): Eukaryota > Metazoa > Chordata > Aves > Mesitornithiformes > Mesitornithidae > Mesitornis > Mesitornis unicolor. The sequence goes on along the minus strand of NW_010206211.1, from coordinate 43,118 downwards.
AGCTGGTGTGCGACTCCTTGAAGCTCAGGTCAGTGATAAAGAGGCTCTCTCCAGGAGCTATAAATATTGTCACACAGGTGTAATTTTGCTGGATGCATGTGTCAAAGTTGCTGTTCCACCAGAGCAACTTCATCTATAAATGTACGCCTTGACTAAGAGAAGTTGGCTTTCACAGCAGGATAAATAGCGAGAGACGTGCCTCTAATTGCACATCAGCAGAACTGATGTCTCAGGACATTGGCTGGTACAAGGAGAAGGAGGAGGATGTGTCTGAGGAGTCACACTGCATGGCAATGTACCAGTCCAGACTGAGCCTGCAAGGGATCACCTGGGCAGTCCAAATGTGCTCCCTAGACAGAGCGGGCCTCTTTGGGATTTGTACTCTGCTGGATGTCAGCACTGTGGGGCTGAGATTGGTTTCATGGTCCTGCTCTGTCCTTTGGGTAGTACATGTGTGCATGCCTCTGGGCATGGAGAAGAACAGCAAATGTGTAACTTGAACATTAAATGTGAGTCTCCTTCCAGCCCTGTCCTGGGAGGAGGTTTCAAAGCACTTAAAAAGGAAGGGTGATACCATCATCATCATTTTACAAGAGAATTGAAGTGTGAATGCCTATGAGTGGCAGAGCCAGGCAGGACTTGGTCCCTGAGCCTCAGCCCAATGCATAGTCCTGAACCACGCAGTCTCTGCCCTTGCATCTTCCTTTCTAAGCCCTCACTCAAAAGACCCTGCGTGGCCCTGAGCAGGCATTTCCTTCAGCAGCAGGAAAAAGGGCAATCATCAGATGCACCAGGACAGGCATCCCATCCTGGATATGTTGATCTGCAAAACCGGAGGAGCCCTGCTTTGCCCCAGCACCCTGCCCTGTGCAGTGGGCAAGGCTTTCCAGATGGCCATCTGGCCTGCTTTAACCACATCTCCAGCACCAGGCTGGTCCAATACTGCCCAGAGCCCCACCAGGACAGCTTCACACACATCTGCACAGCAGCAATCTGTGCTGGGGAAGGAAAATATCTCCATGTACTACAGCTCTTGGTGCTGTGCAATATAAAAGGTGACAAAAGGCCTCATATCCAGCCTTCAGTCTTTGGATATCTCTGAGTAGGCTCTTCAGCTCTTACAGAGCCTTAGAGGTACACTTACTTAAGAGGGGCAGGAGTAGACACAAGGGGAGGTCCAGCCTCTTCTTCATCCTCCCTTTCTTTGGGAGTCAGTTAAACTGAAGGATGTGTTGGACTTTTAAAAATATCCCACGACTCTGTTTTCTTCAAGAAGCTCATTCCCAAGAGCCTCGTGATGCTGCCGTCCTGGCACCTGCCCAGCCCCAAACGGAAAAGTAAATCCAATATTTTCTCAGTCACACAAAACTTACGGAAGCTAATGGCTGTTTGCTGAATAAAGAAGAAGTGAAACGACATAAAAGCCCTGAAATTAAGTCCTTTTTCATTTTTTTTTGCTCTCTTATGCCAGTAGCTCCTATAATACTTTACAGCTAGACAATGATACAAATGGGGGGAGTGTTAGTCATCCACATGCAGGTCAGAGAGCCGGGAGCAGAACTGAGCCCTGAAGTCAAGTTGGGCTTCTCCTTTAATTTACCCCATCTGCCTCAGTAACATGAGATCACTGATGTGTGGAGACCTAAACCCCCAGGGCACTGGCAGAATTAGCTCGTATTTGAGAACCACTGCACAAAAGTGGAGCATTGTTTATCAACGTAGGCTGTAAAACTTGCTGACACTATGTAGATTCACAGTCAGCTTAACTATGAAGAGATGAAATTCTGTCTGGACCTCAAAAAACAGAGGTGAAAGTGCAGCATCTTGGCACACAGAATCCACAATGAAGCCTGTTATTAGTTAGGACTGGCTTGAAGATGGAGGCAGAGAAAATAGTTTTTGAAAACAAAGATTTACACCTTGCCAAAACCAACTCAGTACCTTTCTTATGCATCTATAAGTAGCTTGTTGTTTAATTTATAAATGCATTTACCTCAAAAGGCAACTTAGTACACCAAGCCCAGGTGGCAAACATTATTTACTTGGGTGAAGAGTTTAGGAATGCCTGAATACTTCTGGAATGAATGTACAACTAACCCAAAGGTGTTTTTCTTCATGCTCTCCATTCATTGCAGCTTAATGATAAAGCATGTATCAGGGCTGTTATTGAGAAAGCCAGAGAAGATGACTGCCCAAGCATGGTACCCCAACAGCAACTCGTGTTTTAGGAGGAAGGCCCCAGTTGCTGGAGCTCACAGCAGGGTTGCACAGGCTGTATCACTGCCTGGGGTCTCATACTGCAGGGCTGCCTCACATCTGGGGCTCCCATTGACAGCTCAGCTGGCGACAACAAGGGCTGGGTTAAACTGAGAACTTCCAATGGCTTCTCCAAACCTGGCACCTCCAAAGCACAGTTTCTAACAAGCTGGTGGTTTTTTTTCCTAATGATATGTATTGATTACAAAGAGTTGGATTTTTTTATTCCACGAACTAGGGGAAAAGAACCCCTGTTGTTCTCACAAGGAAGCTTGGACTCATCAGATGTTTCGAATGGCTCCAGTGTGATATGTTGAACAAATTTAGATCTGTTCTCAAGCTGCTGGAGAGCAACAAATTCTCCCATCCTAATGTTCCCCTGCCCACACTGGAAACCTGACTTCAGACCCCATCAGAGGTCAGGAACAAAAATAAGTTGGGTGGTGCACCAGCTCCACAAAATATAGATCCTAACAATTCCACCTCATCATGTAAAAAAAAACCCAAAACAACATGAACAATGAGAAAAAGTTACCTGTAGAAATGTGCTTAAGTTGAGGATCAGTGATGCTGCATAGGTAGGAAACAGGGATGGGAGGGTAAGCAGCAGGGTAGGACTCAAGCATGCTAACAGAGTCAGTAGAAGTCTGCACAAACCCTGCTGTGAGGTACACTGAGGTCCCATCCGTGCCTGCCAGTGTACAGGGACCAGGAAGACCCAGGTCCACAAACGTACCTCATGGTGTACAGGAGGGTGCCATTGTCCACCAGGCGCAGCAGCTTGTTGGGTGTTGTCATGTTATGGGCAACAGATTTCTTCCCGTTGTGGAAGAAGGTATCAGGAGTCCAGATCTTACTGGCCAGCAGGTTGTTCAGGGGAAGTATTTTCATGGGACCGTCAAACTTCAGCCTTTCATCTCTCCAGGATTGCCGGAAAAAGACATCGATAGTGTATTCCTTTGTGGAGAAAGGAGAGAAAAATAAGTCTTGTTTTACTCAGCTCTCCGTGGCAAACTTCAAGAAATGGTAAATATCTTCGGTCATTGAGTGAATTTTTGCATTTTGGCATACCTTGGCTGACATGAAGAGTGATGCAACAAGAAGCAGGGATTAATGGCAGTGGAGGATAGAGGACATGTACCACATTTTGTTTGATGACTTACCTATGACACCAAAATGTGTGTTTCAGTGCTACTGGTCACTGCATGGAAGCCACAATAGACCCTACAGTGGCCAGTCCTGGGACAGCCCTGCTGCACCACCACCTCTGTCCGGATGTTGCAGGGGAGGGAACCACTGCATGCAGCTACACAGGAATTTTAACAGGCAAAACTAAAGTTCCTGGAGATGCAATTTGGCCAGGATACTAGTAATTATACCCCTGCTCATAAAATAATAAAGGAAATAAAAGTTTCATGACATTGTCTTAATGCTTTTTTCGTTCCCCAGGCCACCTCTAGAAAAGCACTGAATCAAGGACCTCACAAACTTGTTCTACAAGATCCCTTGACTTTCATTTATTTTTCTTCTTTTTTTTTTACTTTTTCCTATCCCCACCCCCCCTTTTTTTTTTCTTTTTTCCTTCTTTCAGTTATAAACCCATTTCCTAGGCCAAATTCCAGTTGGGACAACTAGAAGTCATCTCTTTGCAACCCTGCAGCCAGGATCAGCTCCTCACTCAGTGCGTGCAGCCTCACTTTACCAAGCAGCAAAGGCACTACGGCCCCACAGCCACCCCAAGGCAAAATTAAATCAATTTTCCTGGTGCCTGGTGTAAGGGACTGCTGTGACCTGAGCCACCCCATGTCCTCTGACGGTCCATGTCACCTCTAAAACACACACATCCTCTTGCTAATGAAGGATCTCATTAGCTCATGAGGCATTCAGAGAGAGATGGGGACTTCTGAAAAAAATCTGTCTGTCCCAGCTGTTCCCCTGCCGTTGCAGATTCATAGTCTTTATTTACGGACTCCTGGAGGCTGCAGGACCAACTAAACTTATCGTTGTGAGTGATTTCTTTCCTGCAGCTCTCAGCAGCATTTAAAAGCTGCTGTGCATCAGTTTTCCTATAGGTCATAGAAATTCCTAGAGGTTTTGCAGCAGATGGCAGCTGAATGAAAGCATCTCGGTAAAAAAATTCATCCCAGCTCCCTGGCCACAGAGCCACTCCTGCTCAGATGGGAAGTTTCTGGAGCCCGGCTGGCGGAAGGAAAGAGAAGATTCTACGTTCCCACAGGCTCTGCCCTATACAAAATATTCTGCCTCTTTATGGACGTGATCTGCACTTTGTGGTTTGAAGCTCAGCAAAGGGATAAAAACAAAGAACTGTGCTTGTGTGCAGTCCCAGAAGGTAAGTTTGGGAAAAGTCCTTATTAGGGGAAGAGCTATCTTATTCAGAACTCCCTGTTCCCATATATTAAAATAAAAATATAAAAAAAGCAGCAGCAAAAATTCCCAAAGAAAAGAGAAATCCTATTCAGATTCTTCCCCTCTTTTTTGGACTTCTTTCCATGAGAGCGTTACTACTCACTCCTTCCAAGGAGCACACTTAGTTCTATGTTACGCTCTTCTCTGCCTTATAGAAGCAATCAAAAACATCAAGACCGCGTCTGTCTCCAGAGTCCACCCACCAAAGCATAAAACTCCCTTAAAGTTGCTGTGGGTTTTTTTTTTTCCTGGGGACTAAGGCAAAGCTGCAAGAGCTCAGTACCGAAGATTCAGGCGCATGTCAGGTCCTATCAGGCTCTACTTTCCAAGACAAACTGAAAGAGAGAAGTCTCTTGGAGCACCTCAGCAAAAAAGGTCTCCACGTCCTCCTCCACAGTTTGCATCCAGCTGCTTTCCTCCACTCTCCACATCAGCTTTACCTGCCTCTCCTCCATCATCATAATTACAGTCTCTGTCTGCATCAAGACACACAGGAGTGGCTTTCCATCGCAATGAGTAATGGCTGTGGGAGGGATGGGAGCGTGATCACCAGGTGGATGCGAGGGGGGAAGGAAGGACTTCCCCGCTCCTGAGATGAAAGAAGCCACCACAGAAGAGTGGGCTCTCCCCACACCTCCTGAGGAGATGGGGTTTCTCTCTCTCTCTTGTGTTCCTGAGTGCATTAGCGCCAGAACGGCATGCTAAAACACATTCGCTATGCATTTGTAAAATACATGGAACTAAAGCACGCAAAGGGGAAATAATTTATTATTCCTTAACTGTCTTCCTAATTTTAAATTCATTTTGTCAAATCACATTGCAGAGAATACCTTCCGCTTTTCAATACCTCATATTTCTTCTTCACAGTTCATTATACATGCTCCCTTAATCAAATATGCTCCACCTTGGAAGTAATTATCAGACACTCCCCAAGGGCTAAGATTTCTGAATATATAATGGGTCTTCACTGCAGTAGGAAAGCGAGATAGAGAGAGAACTCAGATGAGATTAATACTCCTGGCTACACTGACATCAAGTTAACTTCCAACCTGGGAAGAAGTCATCTTCCCAAAGCAACGTGGGGTTGCATGATGAGGCTAGAACCTCAGTGAAATGCAGAGATTTTATTCACCCCCAACTCCTCTGCTTGTAGCACAGACCCTTTTTCAGGGAGGCAGAAGAGATGTTCATGGCCATGTGAGCACAGAAAATGAAACTCTCCCAGCTCCAGAGGGGCCAATGGAACCGCAGGACATTGCTCCAGCCTGACCTAGCTGGGGAGGGCAATGCCTGCTCCTTCTCCAAAATTGGGCTCCTTTCAAGGACAGGACTGCCCACCCCTGCCCTGGGCTATGCCAGCACCAGGTCACCTCTGGGACTGGATGCGCAGGAGGGTCTCAGTTCTGAATGTGTGCCTGTCCTCATGTGGCACCCTTGAAACAATGAGCAGTCATCAAGAGCCAACTCTCCTCTGTGTGCTTGGGCGCGTGTGGGATATGAGCTGCAAGAAATGCTGTTGAGAAAGCTCACTATTAATTATGCTCCACGGTCCTCTTTTAATTAGAAGACAAACTGTTGTGGGAATACAAGCCTAAATTCAGACCTCAGGCCTTTTCATCAATAATTTCCCCTGAACATGTCAAAATACTGCAATCAGTTCACTCTTTTTTTCTTTTTTCTCTTTTTCCTCCTTTCTGGTTCAAGCACTAAGGACAGTTTGATGGTGAATCATTCTCTTCTGTCACTGCCACCTAAACAGGCCAGATACTGGCATCCTCCTCTCTTTCCAGGGAGCACCATGCCTCCTCCATGCAGACTCAGGTTAAGGAAAGCTGATTGCAGTGAAAGTGTTTGTCAAGGCATGTAATGGGTGTGCAATGCTACGCACAAGTCTTGGTCCTGCGAGCAGACGTCTCATTAGGTTGTACTTGCAGGAAGGAAAATGACCTTAAGTCCTGTGGTGTGCTTGAGCGGTGCAAAGGCATCGATCCTCCAAGCATTTGTCATTAGCAATTGACTTCTGAGAAACAATCCCCATCTGCACCCACATTGACCAACCCCTGGCCCGTGAGAAGATGATGGGGCATGCTCATGCATGGGCAGGCAGCTGGGATGCTTCCTTGTGTTCTTGTCATTTGGGAAAATGCTTTTGCCCAGATTGCCCAGGGGTGAGGGTGGGACACGTCTGCTGCCGTTGTAGGAGAAGCCATTCCTCCCCATGAGGTGACCGGCCAGTGGCACCTACCATATCCGTGTCTGAGACAGGGCCAAAACTCGTCACATAAATGTCTGTCTTGACTTCAGTTACACTGTCTGGAACAAAAAAAAAAAGAAAAAAGAAAAAAGAAAAAAAGCAATTAGAGAACTGAATTTGTTTGTATAGGGAAGGGTTTGGGTTTTGCTACATGGTGGATCTTCCTGCCATGCACCTCCCTGGTGAGCCCTCAGCAAGCTGGCATTGTGCTCTGTGCTGTGGCCGACTCATAATTGGGCAAATTCATCTCTGGTGCAGCTCTGCTGCTTTCCACACTTACACCGAGGATGGATATGTCCTGCACAGCCAGACAATGTGTATTTTAAAAATGTATGCAGCTACGTGATACGTAACGTGGTGCAGATCCACATGTTTTCAATACAGAGGTAAGCCCTGATGCTTTGAAACTCCTTTTAGTCTGAAATCCCTTTGTGTCTCCCAGCCTGATAAACAGCCTAGCAATGTTCCACCAGTTTTAGGAAACCCTAGGTTTCTTACAGCTCTGGGCTTATCTGTATGTAAAAAGAATCAATATTCTGATTGCCTTTTACTGCTGTCGTGTTTGCTGTTCTCCTAAGTGCCTCGCTCCTGGTGAGCGGCTGCTCTTGCAAAGCTGTTGCTCACCTGCACCACACAAACGCTCCCCGCATCCCAGGCTGCGTCCCCCTCAGGGATGCTGAATGGCAGCATCACTGCCCCAGCAAAACCACACAGCCCCAGTTCCTGCCCCCAGCGCTAAAACCCAGGGGCAATCCTCATCACATGCCTTCAGATAAAGACGAACTGAAGTGCTTTGCAGAACACAGCCACAAGTAGCTATTATTCATGCCGAACAGCACATGCAGCTCTCATTCTTGACTTCATTACAATTTCAGCATGTTTCCTAATTTAAATCTCTGCTGCTGTCCCATTTCGCAGGGAAATCAAGGCACAGTGATTTGCCACATTCATAGTCCTACGCTCTGCCCACTGGGTTGTGCTGAAAAAATGATGGATGAGGTGCCCTGAGTTTAGCACTATGTTACCATAAATCCTCACTGCTTTAGGGATAGATCATGCCATCGTGCTCCTTTCACATGGCATTAGCTGGCTCAGAGCTGCTTTCCCAAGGAAAGAACCAATTTAGAGCCCCAAAGAGTCATGTTTTATGCGTAGTACCCCATTTTGGCCACCGCAGCAGCTTTGCAATTACCCTGGATGGCCCATTGCTCAATTCAGTTATGGAAATACTTCTGTCCCCTGACAGTTATTTTGCAGTACTATGAAGCTTAGTTTTGTGCTTCAAAGTTTCATATCCAAAAATAAGATAATGCATTCTGGCAGGGTTTTCTCCTTAATGGCTAAAATATACGTATACATGTCTTTAGTTATTATGGCTGGAAAGCTTCTGACGCAGCCTGTGGCTGATATTACTGTGCTATATAAGTAACCCTTGATCTAGTCTTGATGTGATAAAAAAAAGGTTAAAGAGAAATATGTATGCGTTACTCTTTCCGAAACACTCAGAAGTCAACAAGACAGCATCCTGAACAAAATTAGTTACTTCTGTAAGATGTAAACACTTGGGATATTCTCTTTGTCTCCCTCCAAACAAGTCCCCAAATGAGATACACAGCAGAGAAGAACATTTAGTCAAGCGAGGCTTTTTCTGCTAACACATGCAGCGAGAGAAAGCTAACCATGTTTTAGAGAAAACACAAATTCTCTCTCCCCTCCCCTCCTCCCTTCTTGGCATTCAGTTTGCCCAAGATAATTAATTTAAAGCCGTGGTTATCAGATCAAGATCTGTGGCCACCCATGGCCAGTGAAGCCAGTCCTTGTGAGGCGCAGAAGGAATTGTCCCCTGAACCCCATGGGGCAGAGGGACAGGGGTCCATGAAAGGACCCATGCTTTACAATGTGATCCTCAGGGGCCAAGCCTGAGGAAAGGGATTCAGGAAGTGATGAGGTAAAAAGGGAGAACTAGTTTTGGACACCTTTTGATACAAACCTGCTATATTTATGTCCCTATCATGCTGTAACCTGGCTGTGGCAGAGCTCCAGAGACCCCTTCCGATCCCTTCAATCTACTGGCAAATCCAATCCATCAATATTAATAATTAATATCAATAATTAATTACAGCCCAAGTCTGAAGAGGAACTCCCATTTCCAGACTGCAGACTTACCATCCAAACTTGGGGAGCTCAGTGGGACCTCTCTGTGCCTGCAAGGCAGTGCCCGGTGCAGGAACGAGCTGGGGGGGCTGGTTCAGTTGCTGGCTTATTGATACCCCCAGTACTTGGAAAAATGGGCTCCCTGCACCTTCCAAGGCAAAAGCCAGTCTGAACTTTCCCTGTTAATATGTGCTCCTAAGGGCAGGATTTGGCTGGGATCCGAAAGGATTTCTGAAATTAAATCATTGCTACGCAGGCAGGGATTTCAGCAGAGCAGGGAAATCCAGAGATAAGTAAAATACCAGCAGAACAGAGCCAGCTCCAGCCTCAGAGATTCGCTTCCTTCATGATCCTACAGCCCAAAAACACCAGCACTGCTTGCAGCCCTGCCTGAGCCCTTTGGCTCCATGACGGTGAGACCTCCTTCTCCAGAGAAATCAGGAGCCACTCTGCCTCCCCCCTCCTCACCCTCACACCTGCCCACCCTGAGCCTGAACGAGAAAAAACTGCATCTACTTTCGCAGCAAGAGAAACCTCAGAAAGGAGCATCTCCTGCCTCTGCTCAGAGACATGGCAGGAAAAACCTTATCTCCTCAATTCACAGACACGCTCACACTGCAGCTTGGCTGTCTTGCCCAGTCTCACCAAAGGTTTAATAATTAAGGACTGTACTGTAGAGGGTTAAGCACTTTCCCCAGACCTGTTGCAGAATGCAAAATGGCATTTTTCCTTTCTGAGCATCATCTTTTCCTGTGACTCAAAGGTTTTTCACATGCACAAATGAGCTGAGCCTCCAAGCCTGCTGGGGTGGCAGGTGGATGCTGCCAGTCCTGTTTTAGAGTTGAAGAAATAAAAAAGGAGAGACCTGGTTCAGGTAGGAAGCCAGAGTGGAGAAAGAGCTTATTCCCAAGCTTTAGCACAATTTCTAAGGACATCTGGAGAAAGCGTGTGAGCAGGAACAAGGTGCTGCAGGTCCATCAGAGCTGTCCCTTCTCCCAGACTGCCCAAAGCCCCATCCCTGCCTGCCAGGCAATGCTGCCTTGCTCCTGTCTGCACAAATCCCCCACAGCTGGGCAGATCTGCAATGCAAATGTAAAACAAAAGCTCTAACATCCCTTCCCACAGTGTTACCATGGCACTCCCTACACCTGCCTGCTCCTTCTCCAAGAACTTGCTACACCAGATCTGGCTGTTCGTGCAGGTGATAAAACATCCCCATTAGCTCTGTGCGGAGGGATGGATCCTGCACCCCCAGCCCCATGCCAACAGGGTGGGTCACTTCCCTTGTACACGTAAAAGGTGGGAAGCAGCAGTGGCTGCTGCTGAGACGCTTCAGGATTTCTATTTCACCCACCTTCCTGCCCCCTCTCCTAGTCCCTGTGTCCCATCTTCCCAGCCCTGGCTCCAGGCAGACATCCCCTCCTTCCCACAATCTCCCTTTTAAGCGCTCGTGACTCCCTGGGCCTGTGGGGAGATAGCTATTATTTACAAAATGACAGAGTGCTATTTTTACTTGCTTCTTGGAAGCACTAGGAGCAGCAGCGGAGCTGGAATACAAATTACGCTGCCTCTCTGCCTCTCCCCTCGCTAGCTCTCTCCATCGTAGGGCTGCCTCCACAAGTGATTGCAGGAGGCGGGGGGCATGGGTGGGAGCTGAGGAGGCTCTTATTAAACACCTCGCTACACTCATCAAGTGCTGTTTATTTAAGAATCTCAGCTGTAATACAATCGACTCGCCCGGTCGTGTTTCGGCTCTTGAGGTTTGCGGATGTGCTGAACACAGTCGTGTTTCCCAGGTGGGGGTTGCCAGAGGCTATGCCGCAAGCCAGCAGAAATTATGTGCCTGCATCCGGAGGCTCCGAAACCACGCGCG
>NW_010206211.1:16993-32123 GCF_000695765.1 Mesitornis unicolor | reverse complement strand
CCCGAACCCCGGCGCCCTGTAAAACCGCCGGCGAAGCCACTGCGGCTTCGTGCAGGGGATTCCTGGCTGCTGTGCTGACGTCAGGGAGGCTGCACAGCCATATCTGGGATGAGCAAGGAGATGGGGACCTCCTGGAGGCTCTGCCCCAGGGCTGTGCTGGGACCTGAGGAGCTGAGAGGTGACAAACCTGTTTGTACTGCTGTTTCTGTGCACGGTGGCATGGCTGGGGTTAGTAAGGACAGTGCTGTTCAGGCTCTGCTGCACCCAGGGGTACAAACCAGCTCCTGGAGGTAGATGTTTCTGCACCAGGATCCCTATGAACTGCTCTGGACTACAGCCAGCCCAATATCCCATTTCCAACTGTGGCCACAACCGAAAAAGAGCAGTAACAATACCCCTTAACACTCTCCTAGACTGCAACTGCATTTAGCCTCAGCTCAAGAGTTTCTCAGCTTGATTCAAAACCCGCCTGGACACCTTCCTGTGTAACCTCATCTGGGTGTTCCTGCTCCGGCAGGGGGATTGGACTGGATGAGCTTTGGAGGTCCCTTCCAATCCCTCACGTTCTGTGATTCTGTGATGAGGTCCTTTTACTTAGTGATCCTCTTCCAAGGACCTGCCCAGGGTCAAAAACACAAAATCCTTTGGGAAGAATTCCCATCAGCCTGTGGTGATGTGATGAAATGACAGGGGATGCTGCGTAGCAGTTTCCCACATCACATAACCCAAAGCGAGTATGTGGGATAGGATGGTGTTTTACAGCTAATCCGGCATCGCTTGGAAGGGAAACACAAGAAGCTGCTTTGTACTGCCAGCTTCCACCTCGTGCCTTCTCCCAAATCCCTGCCATGCTAATTGATTTGCAGCAGAAGGTAATTTTTGCAGCTGCATACAGCTCTTTGGGTGTTTTTTGTGTTTTTTCACAACGTGCCTTGCAATAGCTGCAGAAATGGAGACATGACACCTTCTACATCACCAGTCACACACAGAAAACCCCTGATGTAGCCTTCACTGCCACTCTCCTGCTGCAAGGCCAGCAAGACTCTCCCACATACATTAGAGATGCTTTGCTTGTGTTTTTTTTTTTACTCAGGAGCTCAGCAATAGCAGCAGAGAAGGAAACATTTCACTGACCATCACTGCAGAGCTGTGAATGCCTCCCAGGCTTGTCCAGCCCAGCCAGGGGATAACGCTGACTCCAAGGACACAGAGTGATGGAGCGCCTGTCACCCAAAGTACACAAAGCAGCGTGAGCTACTGCTAATGTCAGGATCACGAGCACACCTACTGCATCTGGGATGCTTTCACACCAAGGATCCTGGGAGTGGAGGCTTTGCCTTGGTCAGGAGGGGAAGGCTGGGGGACAGAGATGGCAAAAACCCATTTTTTGGTTAAAAAAACTCCCTGTGTTTCCTCCAGCATCCACAAAAGGGAGAGCAGAGCTGGAGCACAGAGAAATCTGGGCAGCTCTATGCACCGCCCCTTCTCTCTCCTCAATTGGATTTGACTTGGGGATCTTGGACAACACACAGAGAGGTCACAGTCAACCTCTTCAAACACCCTGCCCCAAAGTCAAAATACGTATTTTTAGATGTTGCTTGGCTGTTTTCGTGCCTCAGCATCCTTGAATATGAAATTATTTGTTCAGAAGCAAAAACCAAGTCTCATATCATAGACATTCACCAAGTTTTGACAAGTTCAGCCTGGGCATTTTTCCCAAAAGTGGACAGCAGCATGCACAAGTTCTTCTTAGAAGAAGAATAACTCAGAATGTACATAGGGTGTCTTGGTCCTGTCAGCAGCCTTCCTTACATAGGAATAAATTGTGACCGCCTCCACATAGAGAATTATATAGAATTGCAACACTGGAAATCAGTAAGAAGCAAAGGCTACACAAGTCAATGCCCAGCAGCAGTGATCACGGCCAAGAGTGTCCCCAGGAGGGCTGGCAGCTGTCCCAACCCTTTGCAGGCCAGACAGAGCTAACAGCAGCATCAGATTCAATTCCCCAAACTATCTAAAACACCAGCACATCTCCAGAAAAACTCACTTGGGCAAAAGGAGCAGGACACAACAGAGACCCTGTTGGCCCCATTTTGTCTATGGGGGAGGGCAGTCCCAGAGGTAGGGCAGCCCACCCAGACCTGACACCCTCTGATGGCATCTGTCACTCTCTAGCGAACAAAGAGGTGAGGATGACCAGGGTTCCACGGATGAAGGCTGGCTTAGCCTCATGTTCCTACCTGGGACAACACGGTTAAAGATGATGGGATGCTCATCCACTGCAAAGTGGGGTCAGCCAAGGACTGAGCACTGGGAAATTTGTACTCTGCAGAATAAACCACACAGCAAGGAAAGAAACAATATAAATGTCTGAAACAAATGTCTTATCTCAGCAAAAGCAGGGTGAGTAAAAGCCTGCAGGGGATTGCCAACCCTTTGGATCAGATTCGTATCTAGCTCTGCCGATGTGTCATGAACTATTTGTCTAATGCAGTTTTGCTCGGCTATTTGCCTGCTTACAGAAGTGGTCACCCTGTCTCACTTGTAAAGCCAAAATAACCCAGTCTGTGTAACAAATCTGACTCCCTCAGTTACACTCCCAGTGCCTTCTGCAAGGTTATGACCAAAAAGGCATTGCATCTATACAGGAAACAAGGCTATCTGCTGCTCTCCATGAATGCACTAAGCCCACCCCTCCAATCCTGGGGTACCAGGGCATCTTTTCACAGGGCTTGGCTCATCACCCACCACCCCTGCTCGAATTCCCTGGGACTGCCAGCGTTTACTGTACAGCCAGTTCCCAAGGAGCTGCTCTGTGAGCTGCAGTGATTAATCACTACCTTCTCTCTGGTGTGATAGCACATCAGTGTCTATAACTGCATGTCCTCCAGCCAGACTAGAGAGAAGGCATCAAATCTGTAAACACAGATACGCATGTGGCCTCACCTCCAGCTGCACTCTCTCCTTTCTCCCCCTAGGTTGGAAATTTCAGCATAGGGTTCATGAAGTTCAAAGGAATTTCAGGGGCTGACAATGAAACCACTGACACATGACAAAAGACCAGTATGCTCTACAATTATACTTGCTTAATTTTTCAGCCCAGATGAAGTGAGATGATGCCTGTCAAATTCCTCAAAGAGACAGGCTGCTGCCCTGGCTCTCTTTCTTAGCAAGGCCAATGTAGAGCTGATGCAATGAAGAGATTTATTCCCTGTCTCTCACAGCACATCGTATATGCAGCTTTCAATGGCTGCATCCAGCATCCTCAGCAGTAACAGGATGCAGGACCATGAAGTGACCCAGTTACCACCTGAGCGCAGCTTGTCTAGGATTTCTGGCACACCGTTATGTCTAGATGGATGTCGAATTCCCAAGTGACTCCTGGGACACAGACTCCTTGGATTACATAGGGAAGATCAGCTCAGTTCATGGAAGAGAAAGCCCTAAACAGTCTCCAAAGGCACTGTACAGGGGCTCATGGCTCTGACCCAGGTCTGAGCTCTCTCCACACCTACTTAACACATTGGCTACAGCGTTCGGATAAACTGCTGCTGAAAGCAGAGGAGTCAGGCGCACCTGGTTCCTCCTTACTTCCAAGCGAGCAGGGAGCTGGTGTCCCATCTGCTTCTCCCTGTTGGGTGAGAAACTGCGTTCCCTTCCTAGGAAATAATCCATGGGAAAAACAACACAGCGTAACCCAGTTTTCTGGTCAGAACTCCCTGCAAAAGGCATGCTACACTGTCCCTGTCTCACCATGTGATGGATAAGGGGGCTCCAGGAACACCTGACGTGGTGGGTAAGTCCGTGTATTGCTGTAGAAGGTGCTATAGGGACTTCACACCCCTCCCATGCTGGAGAAAGTTGTTTTCTCACATTTAGCAGTAATGGTGGATGCAGGTTAGAGCTCTACCCACCAAACTGCCTAGGAGAGATGCTGCTCTACCAGCAGTGAAGCCAACAAACCCTGCTCTCCCGCAGATCAGCTTTTCCTGCCTGCTTTTCTAGTGCCCAACACCAGTTGACCCCATCCAGTAACCTCTCTCTACTCTGGGTCTTTTTCCACTCAGCTGCATAATTCCACAAATCTCGCAGAGACTTGAAATCTCTGTGATATCTACCTTTCTGTCAGGTTTTGTTCAGGATCAAAAGCTTTTAGAAGACAAAAGGCAGAAAGAAAGATGCGATAAGCCTTACTCCATTAGAAGCCCAGGCAAAAAACTATCGCAAGACTCAATCAGCTATGCGTTTGGCTCGTGTAGTTTAATTTAGCTTTCCCTCATTTCCCCGTGCTGACATGCACACACATGTATTCTTATCACCGCATTAAGTGACATAAAATACACATCCATAGGTTACAGTGGTGCAGGGTATTGATAAACGTGAAGTCCAGGCAGAGCAGAAGAGAGAGTCAGAAGCAGCAACTGCGAGAGGATGTGCAGCCATGGAGGTTTTACACACACCCCTCATTCTCACACATACAGACTACAAACAGAGACTACAAATTAGTTGAGCTATTTTTGCTGCAGACAGAAAAGACGGAATGAACAAAGCTGCTGTAGTTACTATTTTAAGGACTTAGGACACCCTCAGATGCTACGAAGACAGAGGAGGAATATATATGTGTGAGCATGCTTTTAGAGGTTCTGCAGTGCTCTGAGACCCTGTGGTAATGGAAGAGAGATGCTACATAAACATGTTTGTTATATATTATAAATAAAACGAGAAAATGTGTGACTATAAATTAGCATGCATAATTTAGCATTTTCAGTATCAAAGTCTGTCCTTGATGGCTAAGCCAGAGGCGCTGGGGAAGGGAATCCCTGCCGCTCCCAGCAGCCAGGGGAAGAGCACTCAGACAATACCGTGTTGCCTGCTGGTACACTCGGCTGTGGCCCTAACTAAACCAATGCCAGGAGAATTTTGCTGACCACAGCCCTGGAAGGTGCCTGCATGGCTGTACACGCTGCAAGGAGCAATGAGATGAGGGCAAAAGTGCCAGACTGCAGCTTCAGCGTTAGGCAAACCATCTCGTGTTACACGCAAAACACCCGTGTTTCATTTTGGGCCTTTCTTCCTGACCTCATCTTCAGTTAATTTGCCTCTTTAGGGGTCAATGACAATGTTCCTGTTGACCACACCAAGGGGTCTTGGTGAACAGCACCCTCAGGGAAAGTCTGCAGCCAGTCCTGTGCCTCCATACTGCAGCTGGAGTTGCACATACACAGGAGAGAGAAGGCACCAGAAAAAAGGGGCTGCCGCCTTTGCGGTGCCCCTTTACATGTGTATAACTCAGCTGGGAGAGTCAGTCATTGGACCAGGCTCATCCAGAATCTGCACAGACACTGTGCACCTCTGCAGCTTCTCCATCAGGGAGCTGGCAGACTGGTCCTGGCAGGTTATCACTTACTTCCTTTCCTAAAAATACTGAACTCATTCTCAGCAAGTCTTTCTTTAACAGAAATCATCGCCTCCCAACAGGCCACTCGCACGCTCGCGGAGGAGCTGCAAAAACTTCAGATCAGTGCCAGTAAAATCCTTAGCATTTGTAAAGTGATTACTGAGCTCTGTAATTCATCAGAGCTCAAGGCTGATCCCCAAGAAAAAGATAAGCACAGAAGTACAGTACAAAAATGCTACTGCCAACCTGGTAGTCATTGATACATAGAAAACAACGGGAAAGACTGGAAAGCAAGAAAGCAAGCACGGAAATGTAAGAAAAATCAAATGAGATGCACTGCACTGCATTCATTTTGTGTCACTGCAGAAGGAGGAAGAATAAACAAGATGTCTTAATCAAGTGTGTGGGGTTTGCAGGCTGAGCTCTGAGCTTCAACCCCACCATTGGTGCTAATCTGCTCCACAGCACTGAGCACGCAATGAAGTTCTGCTGTGCCTCAGTTTCCCCATCTTCGTTTTAGCCTCAGCTTTGTCTTCCCATGCCTCTAGCTATATCTTGTTCCAGGCTGCTCTGCAGGCTGAGGATTGCCAGACTCAATGATGGACTTGTGGTGTGCATAAAAAGAAAAAAAAAAAAAGAAAAAGAAAGTGGCTCCTGGGGCTTGCTGTATAGCTGAGAGGAAGAGTCCATTTAATTCTCAAGCCTGTCCCCTGAGGCCAACGCCAGATACTGAGACAAAGATACAAGAAAACCATAGCAGGGAGCAACACAGTAATTTGCACTCTGGTTTCCTTATCTGTTAGCTTCTGGCTGGCATTTCCTTCAGTGAGAGAACTTAATCAGCCTCTGCCATGGTGTGCCTCCAGTGACGCTTCTGGCATCCTTCATCACCCCCCCAGGGCAATGCAGGCAAATTATTTCCCTTCCTTACACGCCTCAGTGTGGTCTTTGCCTGTGTGGCTGCCGAGCTGTGCATAGAGCCAAGGTCTTCACCGACCTGTCTCTCCCCCATCACGCACAGCCACTGGGCTGCACGGCCACTGCTCATTCAGTTTGCAGCAATGCAAACTTATTTAATTCACATTGCCTTGCACTGGTCAATTTAGTGTTTTCTCTGACGCTGGAGTCCCTCGTTCCCTGCGTTACCTCCATGTGCTGTTGCCAACGCACCACGAAATGCATCAGCCAGCACAGACAGCAAGTCCAGCCCTGCCCCACAGACATCACTCCTCCTGTGCTTACTGTCCCTAATTTCCGAGGATAAACAGAGAGTCTCCAAAGTGCAAGGTAAGTCCTCAGACATGCACCATGCCTCTCCACCATGTCCCCTCTGGCCTGGCTACCCTGGGGCAACAAGGGCCAGCAAACCCTGGGAGCAATGGAGTGATCCACACGCAGCAAGGCGGGCTGGGGGAAATTCTGTTATGGCTCTCAATCTTCCCCTCCGCAGCACTGTTCAGACACCAGCATTGTCTGTCCTGCAGACAGGAAGGCTTTTTATCAGTTACCCACAAAAATTTAGCCACAAATACTGAATTTTCAGTTCTGCCCACTACATGAGTTACGATATGCTGCATGATAGTCCGATACTCCCATCAGAGACAAGCAGAGGGCAGATGCCTCCAGATGCAATTTTTAATTTCCTTTGCTGGGGATAATGTTTTCTTGTTTTAGTGACGTGTGTTCAAAGCGTTCCAGTTCCCATAGCAACTCTCTGCTTCCACTGGAGATGCCGTTTTTCATGCAGTCCCTTCAGAATTAGACACCTCCTAGCAGAAGTTTTGAAGAAATGTCTCTCTTAAATATATATTTATTAGAGACAGCGCCTGCAAGTGTGCTTTATTGACATGTTTCTTCAGGGACTCACAGCCTACAGAGGAGAAAGCTGTCTCCAGAAATATGCTGGCTGCCAATCTGCCTTTTCTCAGCTTCTATTCTCAACCACAACTCTCCCCTCTTTTTCTGCCACATACAGATCAGTCAGCACCTGCTCCCCTTTTTTTTATTCCTTTGTGTTCCCATCACTCTTTCCCATGCCCAGTCTTGGCCCAGCTCTCCGGTAACACAAGTGCAGCAGGGGAGCACCCAAACCACCTCAGCACACACTGAAAGCATCTGCACCCCTTCCCTGTCTGCTGGTCCAGGCGCTGCCCAGGGACACTCCCTTCTCCTGCAGGCAGAGAGCCACCACGGGCATCGTCACACATTTGCACGCAGAGACAAACAAAAAGTACTGCAAAATAAAGACCACCATAAGAGCGCCTCAGCCTCAGCGGGCAGCATCAGGAGTATCTGCACTGTCTCTGCCCCCTCTCTGCGCCATCTGGCTGTAGGCCACCCTGGGAAGGGGTGAGCATATCAGAGTACTATCTTGTTCCCCAATGCAGCAGACTGTGCATGGGGCTCCCATGCTGGCTGGGGGAAGGATTCATGCCCCAGGCCACTCAGCCACCCTCATTGCAGTGGTTCATGCTGTGGTACCTCCATGGGTGTGAAGACAAGGGATGCTAAGCCAGATCCGCCTCCCTGCCTGACACACTGCATCCCACCTGCGTCCGCACAGTCCACATCTAACCATCACACCCGAAAAACCTATGCCTCTGGCTCAGAATCCTCTGCAGAGGAAGCGAGATGCAACATCCCACCCACACCAGCTTCCAAAGAGATTTTTGCAAGCCCCCCTGGGGACAGTTGCTATTTTCAGGCTGCGCAGGCAGCCCCCAGTCCTGCTGCCCTCCAGGTGCAGGGAAGCCCTCTCACCCCCACAGGGATTTCCAGACTCTCTCGGCTCTGCGGGGCCCTGGGTACCGCAGCACCCGCGACCACGCTCAGCATCTCCCACCCCAGCTCCCACCAGCTCATCGGGAAGAGGCGGCGCCAGCCCTGGCGGGGGTCCCAGTGGGAAACCGCAGAAGAGCTCTCTAATAGAGCTGTAACGTTATGGCTTCAAATTGCCTTCCTTCAGGAGACAAATCCAGGCAGGTAAATTGGTAGGAGCTGAGTGGATCCGGAGGCTGATGGAGCTAATCCCAGGCATGTTTAAATGCAAAGGTCCAGGGAGCCTCACTCAAACCCGACATGACTGCTGAAGTTTGCTGCTGTGCTTAATTCTCAGGTGCAGGCGGCTCGGAGGGGTGTGAGAAGCAAAGGAAAGGGCTGAGCACTGGGAACAGAAAGCCACAGACCAGCTTTGAGGTGAGGATGTTGGCCCTCAGCAAAACCATGCACCAGTCAAACGGCAGCAAAACAGCAGCTCCTGTCCACCCTATCATGGAAACTGCATGGATAAACACAGCTGTTGTCCCTTGGAGAAGTTTAGAAACATTTTCTTAGCCCAGCCTTCAGCAGGGAAACACAGGCTCAGGGGACACTTGCTGACTCCAGACTTCACATTAATTGTACTGTCCCACCAGCCATTAATCAAACGTCTTCCACTGGCATTTTTATTGAAAATCAATTTAATAAAGTAGGTGGGAGTCCACATGCTTCCATAACACCAGATAAATATTCATGGGGGCTTGTGCTGCTTTAGCTAAATGAGTTTTTTAAATTTAACTGGTGCAATTTCCTTGTTCCTTAATGTATAGCTTGGCTTGCCCTTGCTCAGGAATAGAGACGAGGTGGGACTCAGCCCTGCACTGGCTTGCTTCCAGGCACACCAAGGAACAATCCTTTGCTCTCAAGCCAGCACCTTTTTGGTAAGGATGTTGCCATCCCTAATTGGAAATGTGGGTCTGCTGGGGCCAGTGTCACCTAGGACAAATCCCCAGAGCCAAGGCTGGATTCAGAAAGGCGATTTAGAGTTGAAAACTCATTTCCAACCACCAAGAGCGAGGCCACCATTTCTACCTCTGTGGGTGTGCCATTTGATTTTCGCTTTTCCCTTCCTGTTTAAGCAGCTATTGCGCTCCAACAGCAAAAGCTAATGAAAGACATCGTAAAACTCATTCCCCTGATGCTTACTGAAGGGGGTCAAAAGGCTTCCAGCTACCAACATATACAACACATCAGTGAAAGAACCAAAACACACCCACGTAGAGCTTTGAAATTTGTGGGGCACGTGAGTCCTGGGAGAAGGGACAAGGACCAAGCTCACCCTCACTGAGACAGCCCTGGCTGTGAGCATCTGCCCTGGGAAGTGGCAGGTTAACCCTTTGCTCCCTGAGGTGACCGATGCTCCTTCCTGCAGTCCTCCTTCGCAAGGAGAGTTATCATAGTCCAGAGAGAAGAAAAGAAAAATCTGACAAATGGATCAAATTTAGTAGAAAGGCAGGATTCAGACAGACAGTCCTTATCACTGAGAGATTTTACAGTGCCTAACAGCTTCTTTGTTAACTGGAGCAGCGAGGAGCTGCAACTTCCAAAAAGCAGCAATGCAGGGCAATTCAAGCACTGCCAGGACTCTTGTCATGCTACTCTAGTGATACCCTTCTCTTGAAAGGCAGTGCTTTAGAAATCAAGCACATCATCATTTTCCCTTTGTTATTAATGCAGACTGACTTGTTTTCATCATTACAGGGTCGACCTAATTCCTTGCGCACACACACGCTCCCTAGAGTGGCTCAGATCTCTGGACAGGATTTGCTTTCCCCAGCCTTAAAGACATGAAGGCTGTGACTGGCCCTGCAGACACGCACAGATAGCCCAGGAGCAGGGGGCAAACAGCCTGCCCTGCCCCATTTCCATCCTGGAGCTGGTATGAAGATGGATGGAGCCCATGAAGTGCCACCCGAATAATTTTCCCCTCATCCCAAGCAGGTACTGATGCAGCAGAGCTCGCAATGCACCCTTTCTGATGCCATGAGGTCTTCTAGTCACTCAGTTTCTTCCAAAACATAGCATCTGCTGTGGGGACAGTTCTCCAAGGCTCTGAACCTGCTGATCTCTCTGATTTCCACCCTATTAAGACAACAGTCCTGCTTCTGAGAGATCACCCTTGCTGGAGACAAGCCTGCCAGCAAACAGCAGTAAATACAGGGTATCATGTTTGACAGAGAATGACACGCTTTTAGTTTTTTCTCTCTTGGATGCAGGTCACACAACTAATGTCATCTCCAGACGCAAATCCTATAAGTGAAAAGGTAAAGCTTAATTGCCTTGAACAGCAACTCTTGTATTGACTCCAACATAAGGCCCATAAATATTAATACAGCTATATTTAGCCCCTTTCAATTATACATACAAAATTAAACATCTTTCTGGCAACAAATCAGTCTGGATAGGGTTTGAAGTTTTTTGGTTTTTTTCCCTTTTTAATGCATTCTGCACCAAAATAACAACAACTCTAATAGAGCTGAGGCTTTAAATAAGAGGATAGTGGATGGAGGCACAGGCTTAAAGATACTTCACCTGGCTCAATCAATGCTCTTCAGGTGTTCAGAGGCACTTGCACACTCCTAACCACCTGGTTCCCCTCTTATTTGTTAGCTTCAGTCCCTTTTCTGGCTGGCAGCAAACTGGGATCTGCTGAAGTTGTCTGCACAGAGCAGGGTACACGGGGGGACCAGCCCAGAGTGGGACCTCAGGGTCCCAACACCACTGCTGGGAGGGGGATGCTTGAGGAGGAGCTCCTGCAGATGGAGAGGAGAGGTCCCATCTGCATGGCTGCCCAATGCCTTCTGCAGCTAAAGACCTTCTCTTTTGTATAAAAATCACATCCACTTTCCCGATTTGCAAATTAATTACCGTCGCTTTTCTTGCCAAAGTGGACTTAATGGTATTAACATTACATGACAAAGAGGAGATACCAGAAAGCTTCTCTCATAATGATGGCTAGATTGATCAGAAAAGAAAGGAAATCTCATGCTTTTGTTCTTTAACCCTTCCTCATGCAAGCAGACAAGGCCCTTTTTTAGGAAAAAGCTTTTTCAAATTTTCAGGTGAGCCCAGGTGCATCTCTCCAAAGGGAAGAGCTCCAATCTTTCAAGCACAAAAGCCTGTAATTCAATTCCCACATGTGCACAGACCCTTTGCAGAAAACATAACTTGTGCAAAGAAGAGTCTGCACCTTCAGTTTTTGCAGGACAGTGGCCCTAACTGGCTAAAGAGACATTCACAGCTCTCCAGGAGACGTCTTCAGGTGAGTAAGTAGGAAGGCAGGACGGCAAAAATCTGATCTGGCCTGTATGGGTAACAGCAGCTTCCTCAGTTGAATGAATTCAGATGGGTGCAGTAAACCCCACGCAGAGCCTCTGCCACCTTTCCCTCTGCAAGCTGCTGTGGTTTTGTGGGGGTTTTGGTGGGTTTTGTGTTTTGTTTTTATTTTCATGGTCATCAGATACTTTCCTCGACAAAGTTTCTTGTATCAGAACATACTCTGCCAAAAAAAGAGGCATCTGAAATTACTTTTGCAAGGTTGAAATAGCACCCTGAGTTTTCAGATACCATTTATTTCTCTTCAGTCATGAATCATTCAATCCACTGATTCAGTCTGAACTTTGTCATCAATAGGATTTTCCAGCAGGGTTTGTTCTTTTTTTTTTTGGGGGTGGGGAAGCAAATTGTATGTTTTTTCCATGCCTGTTGTTCTCATCACTTTGGTTTGAATTATGTTTCTCCAGAAGGTAAAATGAACGAGGTGTCCTTTTCTCACTATGCAAATTGCAGATTAAAAACACCCTCTAGGCTATACTCTATGCTTACAATGCCTAATACTGCACAAAGACTTTTTTATTATTAAAATTATCTGTATGTCCTTCAGGTTAGTATACACAGACAAAGAAATCATTACACGAAACTCCTGCCCCACCAGACTCAGTGGGAGTTTTGCCATTTACGGCAACACGGTGAGAATTTCCCTCTGACTTTTAACAGTATTTGGTTAAGGGACCCTGCATGGTTTAACCTCAGCCTTGAAGCAGCTCACTCCCCAAACCCCCATGCATCTTCCAGAGCCTCACAAGTGCTCCAATATTTTTATTTAATCAAACAATAGCCCTTAAATAAATGAAACGGCATTAAGAAGCTATCAGGCCTGAATCAGCAGCATTAATCCCCCCACCACAGGGGGCCTAGGTGGATGTGATTTGATCGCTTCTTCCAGATGGAAGCCGGCTGAAATTCACCACCAACATGATCAATGACTTTGTCTCATCAGACATAATCAGTGCCTCTGTATAGGTACACAAACTGCTGCAAACATTTTATATTCTAGCTCGATGAATAAAATAACTGCTGTTTCCTCGATATTTGACCAGTTGTTTCGCCACCAGCTTTCCAGAATAAACCAATTAAAGTTGTTTTCAAACTCTATCATTCCTAATAAAAAAAATCTTATTTCACAATCCATATCAAAGACACATTACAAATCCTTTACAAGGAACTAAACGAATGGAAATTCTAATAAATGAGTAGCTGCCATAGTCCAACAGATCAATAAAGACATCCTTGCAAGCAGTTTATAGCCGTCTATAACATCATCTGCTAATGTTCTTAAAACCATCTAACACATGTTCAACACACTTCAAACATCAGCTTCCCGTTTCCAAAGTCATTATAAACAAATAGCATCATCCTGTTGCCAACACGCGCCCACCAGCATCCCCTCGGGCAGGGATCAGCTGCTCGACATCTGCGCTGGTTCACTGCTGGTGTCTGATCTAGCGTCGAAGCTCTGAGAAGTTACTTCAGTACAAATTGCTGGGGTAAAAATTCCTTCAAATGGATTTGCTTTCCTAGAAAAATTTCTCACCTTTGGGGGGGGGAAAAAAATAAATCTTACTTCTTGCCTACATGTGTGGATATATGGAGGGGTTGGTTTGCTGCTTGGGGAAGGCTCCTCACTGAAACCACACACAGCAAGTGAAGGCACCATCTGAAAAAAAAAGGTATCCAAAGCAGCATGAGAAACAACTTCCCCTCCACAACCCCAGCAGCCTGGGGGATTTGTAGTGGCTCCTATGGAGAGCTCAGGAGCGCACAGCCCAAGTGCAACCTCATCGCTGCTCATCAGCTTTGGCCACACGACTGCCCCATGGAAAGGGTGGCTGGGAAGGGACCTGCTGTGGTGGTCCACTCCCTCCCATGTGGGGGCATAGGCAGCTGTGAGGTGCCCTCAAAAGACCCAGTCCTGAGCTGAAGCCTAGGTACCGTTTCACACCAAAAGCTGTGAATCTCTTCTCACGATGGGTTTCTGACCCCTCCGGAGTGTTTGTGATATCCCCGAAGCTTTGATACAGGCTTGTTGCCCTAAGCAAATTCATAACTTATTTAAGAGAAGACTTTCACCCTTAGGCATAGCTGTCAAACCTGTATTCCTCACTTGCCTTCTGATGTGTGCATGCCTTTTCACACAGAGCTCCCTCTCCCTCTACGCCATGGGTTTAAACAGCAGCACAACTGGGATTTCTGCATAAGAGAGAAGAGCATCAGGGCTGTGCAAATCTATGGCTAAGCTGTCTTCGGAGAGCTGCACCCAAGGGGAAGACAACCTTTTTTAAAATTTGTTCAAAGATCTTAACTTCAGAAGTTTGACAAGAAGGAGCAGGGCCTCTGTTGTCCAGAAAGGTAAATAGAAGAAAATGCTGTTCAGACAATGCCTCAGCTTCAAATTAAAACTCATCAAGGAATCTCAGACAAAGACAAAAATCTGAGATAAGACATGGATTTTTTCTAAGAAAGGATCAAATTCCTCCCTGGAGTAATCAATACAAGGCATGAAGTCAGATCAGAGACAAGATATGAGAAGTTGGGAGAGGTGGAATATTAAGACAGAGAAACAGATTAAACACAGTCCTGAAACCCTGGAAATCATAACAAGCCACAAAGGACCGCTGGGTTCGTCATCTAATGTTTCTCTTGCATAAACAGTAGACACAGATAATGTTTACGACAATCTGTGGGCAGCTTCATTGGGTGAAAAAAGTGCAGAAAAGCTCAAGGTCAGACCAAGTCCAGTGTCCCTGGACACACGGCGACCAGCTCTGCTGCAATGGGACTCTGCCACCACTGCTCAGGTGTCCCCACAGGGACAGGCATTGCCCAGTGTTTCTGCCAAGGGACTAAGAACAGCCCTACCTCCACCCCTATGCCCACCACCGAGCACCCAAAAGCTGGGCTGTGGCATGTTGTGACTTTACATGCACACAAAGAGCTTGCGAGGGTCACGTTCTCAGGGCTTTGCAACTTGTCTGCACAAGAAAAGGACAATTTCAATGTTTCTTCCAGATTTCAGGAAATAAAAGTTCTCTAAACTTCGATCTGAACAATTTAACAATTTCTACTACTATTACAGGTTACTCTCACTGCAAATAGATATTTTTTTCTTGGATCTAGCGAGCCAGAGAAGCCTTCACTGTTTCAGCTGGAAGAGTACTGTACTTTTGAGAGAAGGCAGTTCTATAATTTAATTATTCTGACTATTTCAGCCCCTCTACCTTAACGCTCATATGATAACAGACAAGCCTTTGCCTTGGTCCCATTACCTGACCTCAGGAGGTCAGGACAAAATGACAGATGCACTGAGATATAACACACCAAGCATCTCACGGGAATGTCTCAACCTAAAGGGAGCCCCTGTGAACTTATACCCAAAACCTCTTGGCCATCAGCACTTGAATCAGTGAAATACAGGTGGAAAGACAGGGATAGAGATGTTTCTCACTTGCTCAGAAGCCATCCTGACAAACCACACCATCATTAAAAAGCAAGAAGAAACACTGCACCACAGAAAGAAATGACAAGAAAAACTCCAAATGAGGTGTGCTTCACTTACAAAAGAATAAAGGGAAT
>NW_010206211.1:0-16962 GCF_000695765.1 Mesitornis unicolor | reverse complement strand
AGGAAAATTATTAACAGGTAGCAGAGATCAAAACCACAAGCAGGGCAGAGCTGACACAGTAAGGCCAGATTAAAGACACCGTAGCCCTGTGTTGAGCATCCCTCATTTGAGTCTTATTGTGAGCAGCAGAGTCTGACTGCACCAAAACTTGCTCAAGCCCAAAGCCGTCTGTTCCAAGCCCAGCATGGGCAGGGAGATGCTGACACCAGGCCACAAAGAGCAATCCAGCAGAGATGAGGAAGAGGAGGCAGCTAGGAGCCTAGGTTGCTTTCAATGCTCTGGATATACCCAGTTGTGAAGGTACAAACTGGGGCTTCCCCTCTGCCTGGATAGGATCCACTTTGTGGTGGCGTCACCATCCCTGGAGGTGTTCAAGAAGGGTGTGGATGTGGCACTTCAGGACATGGTTTAGTGGGCATAGGGGTGTTAGGTTGACGGTTGGACTTGATGATCTTAAAGGTCTCTTCCAACCTTAATGATTCTGTAACCTTTCTGTAACTACTTGCTGCCGACCCTGAAGACAAGGAATATGTTGTAACCAAGAAAGAAGAAACCAAAGGGGCCAAGTGCCTGGTTCTCCTTAGGGAATTGCATTGCTTTAATCCCGTGTTTGCTGGTTCAAATAAACCCCATGCTCTGAAAACCTCAGCAGGCTCCTAACCCTCACCTGTCCAGAAGCACACGGTGCAGACCAGCAGGATGCGCACCAGCCACTGCTCTCTCAGCATGGCCATGTCAGCTGTTTAGGGACTCCAGAGACACATCATAGAAGCTTCAAATACCATGGGTTACCTTGTAAGTGATGCTGCATCCAGGAGGGATAACACCAATCGATTCTAGCCTAGACGCTTAACATGGTACAAATTGATTTTTAATTGCAATTGGAGAAACTGGCTTATCTAGAAAGTCTACAGTTCATCTTTTAGAAAACTGAACAGCCTGCTCTCTTCCTTCAGGCAAAATCTTTTTCTCTTTGGCATTCTCTGGAAAACACCAAGAGTTTTCTTGAGTGCAGGCTTCCCCAGACCACACGATCCAGAGACTTTGTCCACCACTGCTCCAGATGCCCTCTGGGTTCCTCATCCTCAAATCAAGAAGCACCTCAGACACATCCCTGGTCCCCATGAAGCAAGCAGGCTCTGGCTGAGCTGGAAGCTGGAAGCCCTACCCTGTTTTGCACAAGGATATACAGGGTATTTTTGTGCATCAGTCATTCTTGGAGGGTCACTCATGGTCCCATCACTCATATCCCACTCCTTGAGCGCCTCTTCTTTTTGGGTATACAATGTCTCTCCCTTTGTCAACCAGTTCTACCTCTTTCTCCTGGCCACATCTCCTCTCTCCTGCTCTTGCAAGCAAGGCAAGCTCCAGGTTCAAAACTGAGGCCTCTCCACGTGCCAGCTCTACAGGAAGCCTCAGCAAAGATAATTTGAGAGCTGTAAATAGATGCCCCTCACCACAGCCCCTGTGGGGCTGAGCAGAGGATCTGCATGATTGCACAGCTCCTGACTGGGAGCGGAGGCCAGCGCTGTCCATAGAAACTCTCTCAGTGGGAGATTTTCTTATCCTGCAAGGTTGGCCATGACAACAGATGTCTCCATCCCCTCGGGGTCCATTTCTGTTCCTCTTCTGACTTAATAACCAATCTGCCCTGTGTTTTCCCAGGGGAAACACAGGTTATCTGCTGGCAGTTCCTCCCCCTCCTCCCCCACTCTGACTCCTATGACATGATCTATTTCTGCAGCTACCCATTCCCCAAGCCCAGACTGTATTTCAGTGGCCATGGGGCCAACAAAAGACTCAGCTCTGTCCCTAAGAGCAAGCCAGCCCCAGATTACCTGGTAGAGACAGGAAGAAACCTCCTACCACCCACAGAAGACGTCCCTGTGACACCAATGGTGGTGCCCCCAGCGCATCTCTGCAGAAGGAGGGGTCTGACAGTGACTTTACATCTCCCATCACCCCTCCTCTTCTAAGCCAGCCTGGAGTACCCTCACAAAACATTACGTGCTATCAAGACTGCAAGGACTCTTTGCCGGAGAGGATGTCTTGAGCCATCATCTCCTGGGGGCCAGAGCAGCAGCATGGCACAGAACCACCCTCGCCTGGGGCTGGCTCTGTAGCACCAGGCACTCCTGAGCATCCTCAACAATGGCTTGCTTTGGTTTGTGCCTGCAGCATCCTGGTAGGAAGAGGAGCTCTGGCATGGGAGCTATTAGAGTGGGTGGCAGCAGATGGTGAAAACAGAGGGCATAAGAAAATAAATACAAAGAGGCTATCTTGAGGGGAGAAGTCACCACATCAACACTCTGTTGCTGACAGTCTCTTTTCCCAAAGTCTAAACAAACATTGCTCGGTTCCCGGCACACAAGGAAATGGCTTCACCAAATGCTGGGACAGGTCTCTGAGCACTCAACACCAGGCTGCCTCGAGAGGTGCTACAACCCTGCACCCCACTCAGCCCTTCCCACTCCAATCCAGGGGTTTCAGGGGGATCTGTGCCACACAGAGCAGGGAAACCTAGGCCAAGGGAGCCTGCACTTCTGCTTCTCAGTTACCCACAGTTTAGGCCAGCCCATCTTCCCATCAGCCTCTGCATGGGCACAATACCACCACATCTGCCCTTTCCACGGACACCAAAGCAGAACTGCACAGTGCTAACGGATGATCTCGCTTGACATTTTCAGAAAAGCAAGTGGACAACATTCCTGAGGGAAAGGGGGAGCGCCAGTGCTGGGTCTACAAGGACTGCCCAGAGCTGTCTCACAGGAAAACCAATGTACCTTGGAAGTCACTGAAACCACCCAGCAGCACAGTCTCTAATTTGAAGCAAAGCAAGCCCTCTCACAGATTTCACATAACCTTGGATGGCAGGAGCCCATCACTTGCTAGCTATCACTCCAGGCTATTTGATTAACCCCCTAGTCTGGAGTGCACAGCAGGACCATTTCTGCTTCTCTGGCCACCAAGAGACCCCAAAACCTGTAGCCCTTGTCAAAATTCTCCATCTGGGTCCACAAAAGTGCTCCACGAGGGAAAATCAGAAGTGAAAGTAGTCTTTAAATATGCAATGTCTGGTTCAGGCAAAGGCAATTTATTATGTTAAGCACATTATTAAAGGATCTAAAGCAACAGAGCAGAGATCTTCCAAGAAAGGTTTTAAGTTTCAGAGCAAGGGGCTCCTGGGAGTCCTCTTGTTAATACTTTGCACAGGGTTGTCTGCAACCAAGCCTACGGTGAACATAAATGCCCCCTCGGTCCCCTTTCAGAACTCGTTTCAGTTAAATCAATACAGCCATTGGGGAGACTTGAGGAAGCAAAGCTATTAGTGGGACCGCAGTTAATTCTGGGGGAAAGAAACAAGCAACAAAAGCAATAAAACTGATGGATGGCTTATGCAGACACAGTAACCCTTTCCTGTCTGAGCCCTGCAGCCCATCAAAGGTGAGGATGCTCAGTAGAGAAACCCTTCTTCCTCAGATTTTGCATGATCTCTGTTTGGGATCAAAGTATTCCTAGATGGGTGCAGGGCATGTCACTGAAGTGGACACAGGGCTGGGAAGAGACGAGGCTGCTCTGAGGAATGGAGAGTGCAATTCCAGGCTAGCACTGTATCACTGGAGCCCCCATCAACATGCAAGAGCTCAGGAAAGCTCGTTCCCAACCTCCTTGGGTAGGGGAACCTTCAGGGACCATTGAAGCATACGATGGCTTCAGCTTGAGGTGGGTATTGTCCAACAGCGCACCTTTGCAGCTCAGAGCCGTGCAGGGACATCACCTCAGTGGCCAGACATGGCTCATAGACACCAGCTCATGAGAGGGGTCAACATCTCTGCCACCACAACACTCCTTGACAACAACACACCAAGAAACCACATGTTGAGACTGAGGCTCTGTAGCAAAGCTCCTGACTAAAAAGCAACATGAGCATGAACTAAAGGTCCTGCAAATTGGTAGTATCATCATTTCTGAAATGGTAATGCCTATAAAAATAGGAGAAGTAAGTTTAATCATATTTGCCCCATCTACAGGCCTGTCAGTGTAATGTCACAGAAGACCACAGCTGTCAGAGACTTGAACCTCTCATCTCAAATTATCAAAAAACAAGATAGCATGGACTCAAAGTGGGGAAACCAGCAACAGACTGACTGCAGCACTGAACCAGCCTCTCCTCCCGAGAGCACCAGACTTACTAAAGAGTCATTGGAGCAGCCCGTCATTTCTAAAGCTGCACAGCTGTGTAAGACATCATCTCTCCACCCAACTGACCTCCAAGTCCAGGTCTCAGGCGGTTGTCGTATCCATCCAACAGCCTGTCCAGGATGCGAGTGAAAATGGTGATGTTATCTTTGCTGTCATCGACGACGTCTGAAACGTGCTTCTGAGAAAGTCTGGCACATGGGGCAAAAAAAGAGGAAAAAAAACCATCATCAGAAGAGAAACCTACTCCTTAGATGTTCAGAACAGTTACTGGAAATGAAAATATGTTGGTTCATGCTCCAGCCTGTGCTGCAGTGGGCCCTTAACTGCAGGATGGAGTACACCTATTGATAAGGGGATGTGCTTGCAGGACTCCCCACTGGGCCTGGAGCTTAGGATCCCTGTTTTTTTAGGATCCCTGTTTTTTTAGGGAGCCTTCCCTTGCCCCAGCATCCCTCGCCTGCCCCTAAGAGAGGGAATTTTATGAAGAGTGGCTGTGGGAACCTCAGTTACTCAAGTGTCAGCATCTCCTTACAGGCAGCACAGAAGTGATGCTGGTTATTTACCACATTTCCAAGTTCACTGCTCCTGGGAAGGGAGGCAGAAAAGTCGGAATTCAGTAAAGCAGCCTTGAAGCCTGAGTCCATCATTAAAGCTCTTCATGAACCATTTCTGTGGTTTGTTGAACTTACCCTGTTTATAAAACCAAATGAGTTTTCACATGCGTATCTCTGCTTAATGCAAGGAGCCTGGAAGCTCCTAAATAAGATGATTTTCTTGGGGCATTTTCTGCCCCAGGTGGAATAAAGTAAGTAGTAAATTTCTCAAACAAAGCTCTTCTCACCAAACAAAATCTTCAGTGCAGTTTTGCAAGCCCAAGGGGTTCAAATAATACATTTGCATTTTGCATCTCTCTTTCAATCAACAGAAAAGGCACCTGTGAATCCTTCTGAAAGTGTCTGTCTCTGAAAGAGATTTCAGACAACGCAGAGGACTGGTGCTGTGGCTCGAAGCACAGCTTTCCCCAGAAGAAATAACTGTGAGGACCAAAACAAATGGAAAGGCATAAGATTAAGTAACAGAAAACCAAAAAGAAAAATCTATAGAGATGCAGAGATTGAAGAGGAAATAAAAGAGACACCAATGAGGAAAAAAAAAAAAAGATGAAGAGGCACAGGCAAGCAGTGGGATGGCTGAGGAAGCCCAGGCAGACAGGGAGAGACACGGCTGCTGGAGCCAGGGATCCCATCCCCTGCAGCAGCACCATGAGCAGGGCAGCCCCAACTGGAAAATCAGCCCTGTGCCAGTAACTGGAGAAGTAAGTGACTGGGATAAGTGACAGATGAAGACCATGGTTGCAGTAAACTGGAGAGACACCTACAAGACATGGGTGCAATTGCCAAGGAGGGTCCTACTCCCCACAACTATGGGAGGAGAAGCCCCTAAATTGTTGCTTTCTAACACTTCTGCCCCTTTCCTTCTGCCCCCCAGACTCATTTTCTCCTGCTCCAGTTCATGTGTGCAGCCACTGATTTAAGCATGCATCAGGAAGCAGTAGGGGGGAAAAAAAACCCCAATGACCAAAAAAACTAGAAAGAAGAGTATCATTTAAGGAGTTCAAAGCCTAATCTTGCTGCATCCCATCTGGTTAGTTATCCTTGCCACTACTGCTCCATTTGTAAATACTCTGTGAAGGGTCAGCAGGGTGACAAGAAGCAGAGCTGGCTCAGTGTTTTCTATCAAAACGTTCTCCCAACAGAAAACCAAGCTTCTCTAAGACAGAAAGAGCAAAAAGTATTTTCTAGCAAGAGAAAAAACTGAGAGCAGGCTATGGGTATTTTTGGAGCCAGGCTGAATCAATACTATTCAGCATGCTGCAGCTAATTGAAATATTCAATTTTGGGCAATTTTGACGTTAATTTGTGTCAGCATCAATGACCAAACACTCCAGGAAATGGCATTTCATGTGCTTTAGGTTCACTCCTGCAGGGATCGGATCCCACTTCTCACCTTGGCCTCTGGTTTTGAGCAAACCTACTCAAAAAATACCTGCTGTCATGGGAGAAGTGGCCAAGCCAGGAAGCTCAGTCTACAAGAGCCCAACAAGGGCAATAAAGTGTTTAAAGTGCAGTTCTCATGGGGTACTGGGGCATGGGGTTGAGGTATGACTGACAAAACACCCCTCCCAGCCCTAATGCAACCTGTCAGATCTGAAACATCAAAACACTGCTGATACTACAAACTGCCTTCAAATCTTCTCACTCAAATCAAAAAACAGTTTTGGCTTTTCATCTGGACTTGAAATATTTGAAATAGCTGAATCCCCTGCAGATATGTAGAATTTTGAGGAATTTAACAAATGCCTATGGTAATTAGTGAGGTTTCAATTGTAGCAGCTTTCAATAGATGTCATGGTTAAAAGCAATCTGTACCCGTGTCTACTGATGGGTATATAACCCTCTATAACTTATGAATAGCTAGCATGTTCATGAAAGCTCATTCATTAATGTTTTATAAGCTATCTTTAAAAATTACCCATAATATAAAGAGTGAGAGGACAGATTTTTGTGAAGGAACTCCTGGTGGAGGCTCAGCGGTGATGGGAAAAATGAGTTTACAAATTTCAAAGCCGTTTTACTTAGCCTGACATTTGAGGTTTCGACTTCAATGTGAGCAGTGCGGGATTTGCTCAGGAGGCGCTGGGGAAAGAGCAGCGCGGGTAGAGCCAGGGAAAGGCACAGGCAGGGGACAGGCAGAAGCATCTCTGCCTGGCACCTGATTTGGGCTAATTCCCCACTCCAGCAGAGGTCTAGGCTGGCTCACCTCACCTTAACATAAAGCTAAAGCTGCCCTTTATCACAGCATAAAAACCAGGTCTCATTTATCTCTCTCAAAGCCCCTGTGAAGAACTCTAAGGAACTGCACAGAGGTATGGGGATCATGGTTTTAAAATAATTAAAAGCCTTTAGGCAGGGAAGACAGAGGTTTACAGCAAATTTAATTAGGATAGGCTTGAGGAAAAGTCATTACCTTACCACCCGTCCCTGTGCACACGCTCTCTGGGGAGCTGGCTGCCAGATCAGCACACTAACCTCCGAACAAGGGTCCCCTCGTATGCAATTTAGGAAACAAATCCTCCTGCGGACCAGAGTGATACCCACATGGCAGGCAGCAAGGGAGCAGCAGTATCAGTGAATATGTGATGGGAAGTAAAAAGGCAGCAGTGGGGAAGGCAGAGGCAGGGAGGATGGCAGGGGGGCGGCTGGTTACACAGCACTGATAGGAGAGTCAGCATCTACACGTCAAGGCGTGCTCGGGATGCATTTACTTATGCAAAATTAGATGCAGGCAGGTGAAGCAGCATGGGCAGGACAGGGTGGGAGTGTGCAGCTGGGCAAATGACTGCACACAGAGAGGTGCGTGGGTGAGGCAGGAGTGGCGGCAGTGACATTTTATCATGCACGAAAACCCTTGATCACCGCTGGGATTGTAACTCAGCAGACAGCATTTCAGTGTCCATACCTGGCACTC
Source organism: Mesitornis unicolor (assembly GCF_000695765.1). Classification (NCBI taxonomy): domain Eukaryota; kingdom Metazoa; phylum Chordata; class Aves; order Mesitornithiformes; family Mesitornithidae; genus Mesitornis; species Mesitornis unicolor. The sequence continues at coordinate 9,231 of NW_010206211.1, read as the reverse complement.
TAAAGGCTTTCCTAAATTTTTCATAGAAGTCATGTATTATTTGCACTTCTCTCCCTCTGCACAGAGCTCCTCCCTCCCCGCGGCTGCCAGGCTGTGCTGGGGGTGCCTCTGCCTCCCTTCCTCGAAGGGCTCCCCGAGGGATGCTGAGGGGGGCTGCAGACCCTGTCATGGACTAACAAGCTTTCATCTTTGCCCAGTGGCTGGGACGGTGAGGCTGGTGGCAGCGCTCTCTGTGCTGGGACAGCTGAAGTCTGCACGCTCAGGGCCACCAAACCCAGGTGGAGGGTGAGCAGCATTCCCAGCCAGGGCTGGGCAGAGCCCCCTGTGCTGTGGCAGATCGGGTGTGCTGCTCCATTGTCACACCATACACAGCCAAACAGCTGCAGCAGTTTCATTTTCTTTTCCTTAAAAAAAAAAAAGAGTATTAAGAAATTAAAGGGTGGGGGAAGTCTCCTTTCCAGGTCAAAACTCATCCAAGCCAAGTCCTTGCCCAGAGTGAATTGTGCAGAGGCCGAATCTGAAAATTGGTTTTGTTACAAAAAAATGCTGACAACTGTCCTCAGTGAGAGCACCTCAAATAAAACGAATGTAATCGGTCAGCTCAGACACATGGGACTGAGCAGTCCCTGGGTGAAAAGCGTGAGGACGGGGATGAGGGGAGGGTTGCACGCAGCAATGACAGTTTTTAGCGCTTTGACCTGGACTACTTCACACAGGTACTGGCCCCAGAATATTTAAGCACAGTGAGAGGACTGCAGCCTTGGCCAACCGCCTCAGCACTCACCACCTTACCCAGCATCAGCGGGGAGAGCCAAAACCAGGACTAGGACTCCAAGGCTAAGGAGAGTGAGTGGCCCCGTTTCTGGAAGCCTCAGCGCCATGGCCTCAGCACGCAGTGACCGGCAAGCAAGCCTCCAAAACCTGCCAGGGTGGGCACAGAGGGGAAGGAGAGAAAAGATATTTTATTTACTAGGAGGAAAGCAATCTGCCTAGTTCAGTTTTTTCCCCAGCAGTTCATCCACTTTAGCCAGCAGGTAGTGTTTTTGAGGTCCTGTATTTGAAGTCCCGGAGACCCCCCACAGGGACCAAAGGTGGCAGCATCCACCGTGGCCATGGGGAAGTGTCAGCACGTAATCAGAGCCAAGCATGTACATACAAGTACAGACACTCACGCCACATTCACAGCACATCCAGCAGCTCCCCAGGTGCTTCAGCACCTTACAACAAGGACATAGCTCCTTTTCCAAAATTACTGCACTGGTTCTTCTTCTACCCATTGCTTCCTCCTTCTCCTCACCCTGTCCTCTCAGCCACTGCCTTCCCCTTGCAGCAGCTCCCAGCTCCCTTCCTACCTGTGCTTCCTCGGGGACACCCACACAGCAGAACCGCTTGCAAAGTCTCAGGACCCGTTTTTTTCCAAACATCTTTTTCTGGACTGTTAGGCCCTCGTTTAATTTGGGTAATGACACTACCAGAAATTATTATTAAGTTTGGGCACTGAGGCTCAAGATAGCGGGAGTGTTTGACTGCACTTAGTGTACTCAGATTTTTTTATTAATGCTCAGTTTTACTTTTATTGTGATGTTATTGCGTATTTAACTGCCTTCCCCTTTTATGTATCTCATTATGTTGATGCACCTTGGTACAGCACTGCCGAGCAACAGCCTGTATAAATACAGCTTGTCGTGACGTCTCCCCAGCACGACACCTCATGTCTGGCACACACGGGATGCAGCCCAGCTCAGCACCGTGGCAGCCAGGCACAACCAACCAGCGAGAGCCCCCAGAGCCATAAATGAAGGCTCACTTCAATCACAGCCTGCAGAAAACAGGACAAGATGCTGTTGCCAGCCAAATCTGACCTCTGGATTTCCCCACTCCATAGACACCAGCATTGGAGAGCCTCAGGTAACTCCTTCCAGCACTGAAGGAGATGCTGGGTTGAAAACCAAGCCCCAGCACCTGAAGGGCATTTCTCAGCTACCAAAGGGTGCCCCGGGGTGAAGGGGGCAGATGAGCTATGCAAAGTGCTACCAAGGAGCAGGGGTTTCTGCATATAGACACAGGCGTTGGGAATGCCCAGCAGAAATTCCCTGTAGAGAGAGCAGGGAGCTCAGCCCAGCAGGATTCAAAGACCTGGAAATAATGTATATCATGTATGTGCAGCCATGCGTATCTCGCTAGCCCTGCCATAAGCACCTGAAAGAGGAGAAGGGGAGCAAGGCCAGGCTGGGTCTTGTGTTACACCACAATTTTGCATATAGCTGCTCTTGGTTACCCCACAACATTTTGGCCCTGCAGCTTTCTAGGATGTTATGCCCAATCTTTGCTTTCTCGCTCAGTACAGCTCCAGGAGGACATGAGCTGCCACGCAGGCAGAAGGTAAGATAAGAGCCAGACACTACAAGTCCTTATCCACCCACCTCAGCTTTTGTTCTGAGATACTCACTAATGGCAGGCACAGGGAAAACACCAAACAGCCTTGGGCCCTCGCATTGTCTATTGTCTTACACAGAGCACACTTCAGACAGGTGTTATCTTTATCTTCCTTGCCATCACTCACTTAAAATCCTTGCAAATATTAGTGGACATGTGCTGGTGTGCTCAGGCCTTATTTTATCAGGATGTTACCTGGCCCTTAAATCAGAGGAGTACAGGCTTACTGGAGGCTGCAGGAGCCTTCTGGCATGGGCACACCTACACCTCTGGTGAGAAAAGCCCTAATTTGGGATGGCTCCTCTGGCTCCTGTAATCCTCCAGCTGAGAAGGGACACGGTCTTGAAAATACAAGTATTTGCTGAAGAAGCACAAATTAAGAGGCTGAACATCTGTTCTGTGGGAAACTCCAACAGTTAGGGGAGACTCATTCCAAATCACAAGGACAGCTAAAAAGTTGATGTTTCTTACAAGGCAAATTCAAAACTCCTTCAATTAGCAGCTCCTCAACAGATTTCCTTTCAACTTTTCCCTTTCATTTCACTTAAACTTGCATATTACACAATAGGATTTAATTGATTTTTTTTCCCCTAAGGCAATTTCAAATACTAGCCAAAAGCAAAACCAACATTGCTGGCTTTCCTCTCCCCCTTCCCACACGACCATTCAAAAATTTCATTGAAATAAACACTTTCCCATTCAACTGCCGATTTCAATAAATTGTTTTGGCACAATTTGCACTGACAGTTTTTGACCAGGGAGATCCACACAAACTCAGACCCTTTGGTTTTGCAGTAGGTACCTCCTGGCTCTGCAGGAACTGTTCTGACTCCTCTGGAACATTTTGGACCATTTTTGTTAGATTTAGTGAGACCACGGGCTGGAGAGATTAGACACCAAAGGTGGGACAGAGCAGCTAAAAAGGACCAGAAAATGACACAGCAAGATAATTATGAAATAGATAAGAGTCGGGAACAGTGACAAAGCCAGAAGCACTTACACCTTCCATATAGGTATGTGCTTGTCTGTGCCTAGAAGCTCAAAACAACTGCATTTCAACCAAACCTTGTTCATACAGTTTTCCTTCAATATTAGATGGAGATGAAGCACTAATTTTCTACTTTGCATAGTTCTGCTGAAGATGGTGCTAGCCAAGGATAACAGGGTTGCTTGAATAAAGTTAAATATATGCTTTAGTCTCATTTTATGCATCAGAACCAGTTCTATGTACCTGCACTGGGAGAAAAATGTTTTCAATACTTGCTTAAGTGATGACTTTGCCAGCCGGGTCTCAGCTTGCTGGCCCAGACAATGCCCCCAAAATGGGGTGTGAGAGTACATGGATTGCTGGTTTGCTATGGCTGCATTTATGGACTCCGGAAGGACAACACAGCATGGAAAATAGCTTGGCACTGTTTTCTACCACTTTCCTTTGGTTATTGTACTATATTTTTCCAGGGAAGCCAGACAGAAGAGACTGCAGTGCATTTTTCCTGTTCTTTGGCCCTTTTACACTTAGAGGTGGTGGAGAAGCAGACAGTCCCGAGGATTGCAGTTCACATTCCTGGTTAACACAGTGGCTGTGACTGTTTGTGATGAGCCCTGGTAACCCTGTGACAATGAGCCAGGGCTAGCCAGACAGTGCTGGGGGTATTGGATGGTAATAGTCTCAGAGGAGAAAGAAAAATTAAAAACAAACCAAAATCTTTTACTAGGTCTTCCTAAAAGGAAACTGCACAGTATCCATGAAGAAAAAAAAGCAGAACGCAGAGATTTCTAAACTCAGAAGAGAGTGGTGCAACTCAGACCGATGCCTCTTTCACACAAGTTAAAGAACATCACCCTATAGCCTCTGGTTCTGGTCTACACAGGATGGCGCCTATAGAGATGGCACGTGTTCAGAACAGCTCTGCGTTTGCCCATTGCTCATGTCTTAGTTGCACAATCAGCAAATGCATTCATCACTAATTCTGCAGTTGCTGGTAACCTCCACAGCTGAATCAAATGCAGATTTTCTAAGCAGCCCTGCTAACACTTTGCAGCTGGAATCCAGCAATACTTGGAAGTTTACAGTTCTGTGCACTCTGGATTTTGGCAGGTCTCTTTATAACCACACACCTAAAGGCATCATAAACATACCCACTCCTCTCCAACACAGTCCGCCCAATCTCCAGAGCATCACAGCATAACAATACTCCTGAGAAATCCCACCTTCCTGTTGGATGTGCGATTTTGGAACAAGGAACTGGAAAAGCCTCCTTCTCCCCAAGACAGCAAATACTCCAGTCCCTGCTCCTACTGAGATGGGTTTGGGAACCAAAAAAGTGTTGGTGCCTTCCAGATCAGCAAGGTACCCTAGTAACTACTTTAAAATTGTGTGTCTCCTGACTTGGCAAACTGAGCCTGATCTTTTCAGAAATCCTTATTCTAGAAACCATTAAGTATTCTGAAATGCCTTCCTAGGAAAGAGTGATTAGCAGGAGCTTACTGCTGACAAGGAAAAGACAAGATACAGCTCTGGAGGTGGAGAGTGAAAGGTAAAGCCTGTAAAAAAATCTGGGAGAACAGCCCAGAGAGGGAGAGACTTCAAGTATCAGAAAGGGAATGAAGACAGAAGAGGCCCATAAACCCACCTGGATATATCTATGAGAGTCACATCAGTATCTCTTCCAAATTACTGCCTCCTTGGAACATCCACAGCCAAGGGAACAATTTGATACACTTCACAATGCCCTCATCATGCAGGAAGCATTCATGAAGCAGTCCAAAGGAGGTATTTGCCCCATCACTGCACCCAGAGTACCTGCAGTGTCCTTAGGTCAGCGTGCCCACACACCATGCACCTCCACCAGCAGCATCAGTTGAAGGAGTGCTGAGTGCTTACAGCCCCCACTCAACCCCCAGGACTTGCAGCTGCTCTGCATCTTTGCCAAGTCAGGTATCTCGGGGAGGGATGTGCAATGAGGAGCTGATGCTGGGAAGCCAGCTGGAAAACAGGCTGTTAAGTAGAGGCAGTCTCAGTCCAAAAGCCCAGATACAAGCACTTCCACAACAGGGAGAAGAGGGTAATTCAGACCCAGTGAGTGCCAAGCACATCCACCCACCTGCACAGTAGCACAGCCAAGCACAGCACTGTAGGTGACCTCAACACTTGCATATTTACCCCCAAAGTCAGGTGCACAAGAAGCTCCTTTTAAGGAGCTTTAGCCCTTCCACATTGCACTGAGCCTCTGCAAAAGAGGTCCCAGGCATCGAGAGGTTCTCTGACACTTCTCAAGGTTTCCAAAATCATTCAAACTGCACAGGCTGTGCTCTTGCTCAGTCATCCCCGATCCTCCATGAGCACACCAGCCTTGTGGTGATCACTGCTTCTAGCAAAGCTCCAAGTTCTCTCTGCAGAGCCGGGCAGCCAGCAAACACTCGGTGCAGCAGCAGCAATAAATGCAGGCGATGCTTATGCTGCCCTGTGTCCCTGTTCGGAAGCTTTTGCTTCAGTTCTCAATCACTTCAGCTAAAAAGGAGGGTCCCCTGCAATAAAACTATCTTTTTATTTGAGGGCAGGGGCAGCAATGAGCAGACATGGTCCATCTAGAAGCTAGGAAATGATGGAATAAGACACCCTGGTGTTTCACAAGACCCTTGTACTGCTGGTTGCTTGCATCCCTTTGTTCTGAAACGAGCTGACCGGGATGCATGCGTGCACTGCACAATGCAGAGAGAGATGCCCAAACCAGTGCATACTGGAAGCAGTCCAGCCCTGCCAGCATCACGCTCTACCTGCACCAGCCAGCACAGGGGGAAGGCTTGGTTCATTAGTCTGGACGAAGGGGACTGCTCTGCTTCCATCAGCTGAGGCAGCCTGGATTTCTCTGGCTTGCCCGTCAGTTTAGCGCTGCTTTGTGCCACACAGATGCTGCTGGAGGCCAGAAGCTCCTACAGCATTTTATAGGAATCGGACAAGAGGAAAGAGGCAGCAGTACCTCTGCCTACCTGAATCAAACTTGCTGTTTACCATCTACTTAGAGAAACAGCATCAGCTCACAGCAAGAGGCACATGGCAGAGGAACCACAGAGCCTTCGACTCACAACCATAAAATGTTTGTGTGTACCTACCTGAGAGGCACACGACATCTCCTCCTGCAAGCACACACACTGCACAAGCCATAAACAACCTGCCCATCAATCTGCCACACACATAAGGTACGAGGCACACGTGATGGTTACCAAATGTGTTGTCTGCAGCTCTGCAAGAGATGCCAGCAGAAGAGGACACTTGGAATCAGAGACATAAGGCAAAGAAATTAAAGGTTCAGATCAACATGGAAACCTTGGGAGTAAGCTTTAGAGTGTATCGCTTCTGTAGAAAGCTCATAATGGAGAAAAGCTCTGTGCCCAACTCCCAACCCAGCTTTAATTTTTCAAAACGAGAAGCTACTTGACAGTTTTTCCTCATCAAAACAAAATTAATCCCAGTATTGCATCTCTTTACTCACAAACACATCCAGAGGGACTGTAGAGTGATTCACACCCACAACTGCTACAGGAAACCGTTTGCACTCAAAAGTGTAACAAGCCAACACTGATTCACCCACATAATTACAGGCAGACACTGATTCATAGCTACTGCAACTGCAGACGGACTGACTCACAATCAAAGCAACTGCAGACAGACCCAGGCTCACAAGCACAACTGGAAATACAACTGTGCTGGCAATACTCACAGTCTCCAATCATATGTACACAGAAATCCTTGGAAAACTAGCGAGAACCCTAACCAGTGCAAGCACGGCTGGTCAAGCCCTGAGTGTTTTGCTGGTGCGCTTGCCCTTTACCCCACAGCCATCTTTCCTCACCGATGGAGCAATCTCCACACCTCAGCAACTGTTCCTTTCCTGACAGCCCTCGCACTTGCCAAGCATGACTGACAAAGCCTGAACCCACCAGCAGAGCCGTATGATGCACATTCAGACACACGATGCATACAGGCACACTAAATATATATAGTACAAGACATCAACATACATCCACTTTGATACCACGTATCTGTGCACTGACTGCGCTGACTTAGTGTTTCCAGGATATAAGTAAATGCAAGCCAAGTATAAAACATTTAGCCCACGGGCAAAGGAGATGGCAAAAGACTCACCACTGGGCAAAAGCTTGAAAGGCAGGATTATTTACTACACTCTCTGGCTGGGTATAATTATGTCAGCATTCAGCCTGGGTATTGTGCTACTTTTTGTAAACAGTTGGCAGGAATACTCCTACTGAGATGAGGGGCTGGGCTGCTTCTCCAGCATTGAGAGGAGCAGGCTGAAGAGGACAAGGTCTACTTAGAGAAAAAGAAACTGAGGTGAAAGAGTGGATTAAGCAGGAAAAGACGAAGGGGAAGCTGAGAGTGAAGTGGGACAGGCAGCAGTCTACAGACAAAGAAGAAAGAAGAAAGGAGAAAGAACAGAAGTGGGAAAGCTGCACGATGCAGACTTGTGATAAGAAGGTCCAGAAGGGAGGAAAAGCAGCAGCCTCCCAGCACTGAGCGTGTCTCACAGCGGTGCAGAGAATGCAACTGTGCATACCCATGCGCTGAGCTCTGCTGTGCGCTGCAAACTGGGAGGAGATGCCAGGGGAAAGGACACAGCCACCAGCCAAGCCTGTGCCATCAGGGCCAGGGGCAGCTGCGACCCCTCCAGCTGCCCAGAGCTCTTTTGGAAAAGAGCAGGAGTGTCAGGCTGGCAAAGTCCACCAGAACAGCAGCACCTCAAAACAACCTGAAATCGTTTATCTTCCAGGGTAAAGAGAAAGTTAAGAAACAGACTACAGAAAGGAGAGGACTTGCCTGAACCACAGGTCGCATCTTCTAGTTGCAGGCTGGACCTGCCTCACCAGCTGTTCTTTTTCTTCTTCATGCTCCCCACAAGGAAGCTAAGAGGACCAAGAGGTGAGGGAGCAAGCCTGCTTTGCTGCTGCCGTCAGAACAACTCAGGTGAGCAGCCACTCCAAGCTGCTCTTGCTGGCCAGCCCAGGACAGCGGGCATCTCACCAGAGGGTCCTGGTTCTCCATTTCTGTCTGAGGACGCTGCTGCGTTTGCAGCCAGCCAGCAGCAGATTCAGGGGAGAGACTATGGATGTAATTAGCCAGGGAAATGAACTATTTGTTCAATTATACTTCTCTTGTCCAGATGAGAATCGTTCTGGCAGAAGGCAGAGCAAGGAACAATGGATAAGTGTTGCAGTGGGGACTGTCTAATGCTTAATTGCATTACGTTACTCCTTTTTAATGATCCATATCTCAGTCCTAGTAACTCTGGGAGGAAGGAGGAAAGATCTGGAGCCCTTTTCCCTTCTCTCCCATACTAGCATCAGAGACTGCAGCCCTCAAAACTCCTTTTCCGCCCCCCTTTCCTCCCCATTCCAATACAGCATCAGCACCCATTAGGCCTGGCTGCAGGATTCAGGGGGAAATTTGACTTTGCTTTACTACACCGTTCTCCCTGCTCAGCTCTTCCCCTGCATTCACCGTCCGGCCCTAGGAGTGCGGCTCGGTGTTGTCCTCACCCAGACATTTTCCATGCAGTCACTCACACCTCTCCCTGCTCTCCAGTCGGCAGTGCCAGGCGAGCGGGCTCAAGCCCCGGGGGTCTCCAGCGGGTGTAGGGGGACCCCGGCACGGATGGGGCGGCCGCTCTGCTCCGGAGCAACGCGCTCCGGAGTTGCTACCGGAGCAGAGATGCTCCGACCTCGCAGCCGCCCTCCCGAGTCGCCCAGCCCGGGGGATGCTAGCAGGGCAAAGCCCCC
>NW_010206210.1:37500-54482 GCF_000695765.1 Mesitornis unicolor | reverse complement strand
GTGCAGGACCCAGCACTTGGCCTTGTTGAATAAATGTTTTGTGTGTTGATCCTGGATGAGTCTTAACACAAATAGAGATGACCATACAGATAGACATAGTCAAATTTTACAAGTTAACAGAACGTTTCATGCATGTATGAGTTACCATATAGTATAGAAGTATTTGTGAAACTCTATGATCCACCTATATATGATGAGTTACTGATGTGTAATCATTTTGCTGTTCCATAACAAATTGCTACAATAGCAACCTCATAGTACTGTGGAACAGCATCCTTCCAGACCTAAGCCAACAACATATATTCAGTGACAAATCAGTGACGATAATATAATAAAAAGTTGGAAAAAGCCATAAAGTTAATCCATTTTTTTAATTCACTTAGAGGTTGTCCTTACTGACTATTGCAATACTAAAATTATGTGGTGTTAAATTACATGTTTTGCACTGTAGCTGTCTTTGTTCTTAGTATTTATTTAACATATAGGAGGCATTAATTATAGTCCAAAAGTCCAGCTGAGAGCATCTCACTATGCAGGAACAGGGAGATGCCATTTTTGGAACTGAGCAACAGTAATCTGAGAAGTGCTAAAAGGTATGTTTTTAGCATATCAGTTAAATACTCTTTTCTCACCTTCCCACATGCATTAAATTTCAGTTGCCAGTTTATTACCTTGATGTCTGTTAGAGTAAGAACTGAAGTCAGAGATTGTTCTGGAATATGAAGCTTTTTTCATTCATGGAAGCTATTTTTTCTCCAAAAATTGAGACTGGTGGTGGCAGGCACCTTGGGCACAGCCATCTGAGCTGTAATTCTGATCCAGATTATTTTTCATAGATGCCATAGACACTCTTCATAAATCTGTATTTTGTCTGCTTGTCAACTGCTTGACTGAGCAGCACTTGATTCTGAGATCAGCATCTAATATGAAATGTGTGGTACTTTTTGAAGATAATTTTTTTTCCACTGACTTTTGGAAGAGACTCTAGGAGGAGGAAGTGGGATATTAAGTAATCTTCCGTTTCGATGGGTGTGATATCGATGGATGGGTGTTCCCTTGTGCTTCTCGTGTTTCCTTCTATTTATGACTTCTACTGTACATACTCTTGTCATTGCTCACAGGTTATTCATACCAAACCTCTTTAGATGGTCTTTCCCACACACCCAGTAATAAAATAAGATATCTCCATTTTTATTCTATTTTTTTAAAGTCAGCAGAAAAAATGTTCAGTGGTTACTAAACTACCTGTGTCAAAATAATTGTGATCTTGTCAGCACTTGTAGTAATTTTCTACAAGCAGTCCATAGTAAAGCAAATAATTAAATTATTTTTAAAATAACCATAATGGAGTTTGGAGGGGAAATGGCAAAATTTGGCATTGTGTCATATATTCTTACACCTATACATACCTTGTGCCTACTGTCCTAGTTAGTGTTTCTTTATTTTCAAGTGTTTGTGGGAAGAGAGAAGTGAGGGCACATCTGCCTGGAGGCACAGTAGGCTCAGAGTGGGAGTTATCACGCCCACACATACTGCTGCTGATCCCACTTCATCCCACTAACTGCTGTATTTTCATTATAAGCTTGGATTCTGTTTCCCTCTTTATTACAAGGATGTTACAGTTCTTTATTCTTCACTGACAGCTGGCAACAGGTAATGCTGGCTGTTATTTTGTTCACTCTAGTCAAGCACATTCATTTCCAAATATAACCATGTTTTGTTTGCTGTATTTTGTTCTTGGTGTGGTTGAATGCCATCCTTGGAAAGATGTGCATTGAGCTAGTATTGAATAAGTGGCTTGCCTTCGGCATTCATGAGTAAATTCTGTAGTTTTTGTTTCAAGGCTTTGACATGTCATCAAGTGTAAATCTATTCTAATGCCAAAATCCCTCTTGATGTCTGATGCCAATCAGTAGCTTTTCATCTTGAAAAAAGTGGTGAATAATTTGCCCTGTGGATATTACACAGATACCATATATGGCAAGAAGCAGAGAGGGGAATCCCATACCCATTTTTTAAATTCAAATAATCATGTTCAACCAGTTTGCTTTCCTAAATACCATTGGTAGTCTGGTACATTTTCTCGCTTTCAAGGGAATATTGAATACTTGTCTAATTTGCATATTTTCGATGTGTGGAAACAATATGCTCTTTCTGCTGCAGTATTTTATTTCATGAGCAGTAGCCAACATGCTGAAATATGTGAATTATATTACATTTGTTATTTTAATAGGAAGCTCAAATCTTTTACCTCCTTCAGCTTCATTAGTGTGTTTTTTATTAAAAAAGAAAAAAAAAAGAACGAAAAGGCATTTGCTATATAGGAAGGTCAACATTTTCTTTGAATGCAGCTTGCACCCCTGATTTTGAATTTCAATGAACTGTAAGCTCTAAGAGTGTTGAATTAAAGGCATAAAACACTGTAGTTCACTCACAAGCTCGAAAGTATGTAATTTCTTTCCTTAGAAAGGAGGCCTCCTGAAAACCTAATGAATGTGTTTATATAGTTGAATGGCACTCATATAGTTTATCCTCAGATGAAAGAAGCAAGTAGAGCTTTGTATTTAACTCCTTTTCCATCTGAAATATTACAAGATTTTAGGGTGTATAGGGACTGTAGTGATTGTCTAATGTGGCCTCGTGTGTAATACAGGTCATAGTACTTTGCACAGTAATTCCTGCATCAAGGCAGATAAATTCTTCAGCTGTAGTGAACATTTTGTACTGAGATTGATTGGTTTAAGATGCCACCTTATCCTAAATCTCATATTAGTAATACCAATATGGTGAGGTATTTTCCTTACAATCTGTAATAATGTTGAACCTTTCACCCGAAGTTACTCAAAACAGCTTGCATGCCTTAATGAGACTTTCAGATATCATTATTTTAAAATGACAAGTCATGTATATCAATTCCAATGTAGTTAACCGGGAATAGAATTTAAACTAGTAATCTTTTGCTTTAACTAATAAATAAAAAAACCACTCATTAGCTGATTCACTAACAGTGATGATTTTAGGCTGAAAAATCTAATCATAATTATAGTAAGTTAATTTTGTCATGTTTAAGAGTTACTTGAAATTTACAGTGAACTCAAACTGATATTTAAAGATGTTTACTACTTGAATATTGGGGTTCAAGTTCTCATTCTAAAACATTCAGGCATGCTGCATTACATACTGCTGTGCGTGTACGGACTGCCTTCGTGCATAAGAGATCCCAAAGAACTTTAACAACTATGTTTATACAGGAAATCATTTATGTATTATTTAATTGCAGCATTCATTCAGGAGTGAAATGGAATAGCTGTCCAAGCCCTCAAAAATAAGTTTATTTTGGAAAAATGTAAAAACTCTTTTATCCAAATAAAATATCTGTTGGCATTAAAGAAGACGATGATTAATTGATTATCAAAGGTAGGATTTTGCTAGATTAGGATTAATACCTGACCTCTTCAGAAATGGACTCTCTAATACACTGTGACAGTTGAACTCTAAATCTTGTATCTCATCTAAATGATCCAGCGGTAGGACAAACAATCTGACACCTAACTACTAAAAAATAGACAAATAACAATATTTCATTTTCCATTCTGTTTTCTTCCCTATAGTAAGTTGGTCACCTGCTTTCAGTTAATGTCAAGATATTGTCAATGTTCATTACAGTTTTGGTGTCAATATGGAAAAACTGAGATGGATTTAGCAATGGGGCAATGACTATAGCATAAATTAAAAATACTGTGTTCCAAATCAGGTGTCTCTGGTAATAATTCAGTGCTATAGTTTTATAGGAAGCAATAAAAAATATCTCTCTTCACTGAGATAGTTTGCTATAATACTGTTTTTATGTTTATAGTGGTAGTTATAATGGTATAGTCCAGTAAGGACCTGTAATAAGTATACAAATACAGCAAGCAGGTATTCTTTGCTCTAGCTAGACAGTACCTGGGAGTGAATAAACACATGGCATGCAAGTAAAAAAAAGAATCAAGAAATTGGCACCACCAAATACCATATTAATGCCATTATTAATATTCTGCTGTGTTTATTTGGAGGGAGAAGAACTTAAAGGATAAGCTAAATTAAGACAAGACCAGGAAAAAAAACATTGAGCATAAAAAGACGATGGGAGTGGGGCAACAGGGAAGATAACACAGATGACAAGTGAAAATGAGGTAGAAACTAAGAAAGGAAGAAGGTTGGAGCAAACTGCACAAGACAGAGCAATACTGGAAAACCTCTAGAAAGTTTTCTTATTGTCTGAATCTCCCTATTTTGGCTGCTTCTGCATCTTTTCCTACAATTTTGAGGTCTAACAAGGTCTGACTAGTTTACTCTTCCCTTTATACTCTCCCTTCTTGGGTCCTTGTGGAATATATAGGGGCCAAGCAAAAACAGTCTCCAGTTTGGATGCTTCTGCTAAAATCCAGGCTACTAATTTCTTGGGATTTTTTTCTTTTAAGAGCTTTGCAACTCTGAATATATTGGTGGGTGTAGGTAGGAAGCAATATTGCATCTCAGCTTGGCTTGCAGTTACTAGAGTTCTCCGTACACTGAAGAATTCGGTTTGGGCTTTGTACCCAGAAGGATGTCTCTCATGTCTAGTAAAAGTAAAATAGGGGAATATCAACTCCACCATGAATTGGACTTGTTACTCTGAATTTTGGGGTTTTTTTTACAAGGAATCGTTTGTTCTATTAAAATTATTAAAATTATGGTTGAGTCTTTGATCAAGACTGTACCTAACTTTCCATTCGTGTGGCAAGCTACTGAAAATGTAATAGCAAGGCAAATCTGGCATTAACCAAATTTCTTCAGCTTACTTCAGCCCTGTAAGTCAGAGATCTTTCATGCATGCTAGTAGCATGTCAAAGTGGCTTTTTCACAGAATCACAGAATATTAGGAGTTGGAAGAGACCTTGAAAGATCATCCAGTCCAACCCCCCTGCCAGAGCAGGATCACCAGAGCAGTCACACAGGAACACGTCCAGGCAGGTTTTGAATGTCTCCAGAGAAGAAGACTCCACAGTCTCTCTGGGCAGCCTGGTCCAGTGCTCTGTCACCCTCACAGTGAACAAGTTTTTTCTTACGTTCAGGTTGAACCTCCAGCTTGCTCTCATTGCCCCTTGTTCTGTCATTTAACATCACAGAGATGTCAAGTAGCCAGGTAATTTTTTTCCATACTATTTTCTTTCTAACAGCAAGGAATCTGTGATAAAAATGTCCAATCACCCTTCCTCTGTAGCTAACTTCCAACCAGGACCTTTGCTTGTAACAACTTCTGCTTAAAAAGTATATTGAGCTGTAGAGGGCTACTTCAGGAAAGATGAACTGTGTGGCAGGTGATCTACAACTGCAGAACTCAACAACTAACAGAACTGAAGCGTGTCAACAGCGGTTAAAATGCTAGATGATCTTAGCTTTATCATCCATTTTGCCAAAAACCAGGATAAGTTAAACTGGGCAGAAGTCTGGGTTTCTGTGGCTAGATTTCTGCCAGTGTCTTGCTGGGAGTCATACAAGAGATCTGTCTTATTGGGCCATTCTCTATTGGAATAATTTCTTTAATAGATTCATCAAGAGGGCAATGTAGATATGTGTGAAAAGTGAACAGGGTGATAGTGATTAGGGTCCAAATAAGGAAAATACATTACCTAAATGAAAGTGATGAGCTAGAGGCATAAATAGTAGGGAATGTCCAGACATGATAGTTTTTTCAGTGGAAAGGTAGATTACATAGAGCAGGTGTTATGTTAAGAATGAACAAGATTAAATCTCCTTGGGCTGGAAGGTTTTTTGTGACTATTTTACAAGACTATTTAAATATATATTAATCTTCTAGTTCCCACCATCATCTAAAATACTGCAATAAATAACAGTTAACTAATTACTTATTTTAACTTATTTTTAAAGTTTGATCATCAAATAGATCTACTTTTTTCGGTCCAAAGGTCAGATTTAAAATACAGATTACCATTTGTAGTCAGGCTTAGGTTCTCAAAAGACCTCACCTGGCATTGCTAAGTAACTGTGATGAAGGTGCATTCAATGAAACTGAGCATGGACATAATCTGAAATTTGGATGTAAATGTTTTGTTTGGATTTGTTAGTTTTCCCCTGTGCCCCTCAGGAAAAGGACATATGCTATGAAGGCCTGTGGTCTCCAGGAACACTGCTCTGCTCCTAAAAACAATTATAGAAGCTGGCTGCTGGGCAATTAGCCATCAAGTAAACTCAGATCCCTTAGCTTTCCCATACTTATCTTGATTAATGATTTAGCTAATCATAAAATACAGTGTATTGGTAATTTAGATAGAATACTTAATTTTTTCAGGGAAAATGGAAAATGTGTCTCTTCTGTAAAAGACCTTCTTCTGGTGGAAATAGGCTGTAATTAATATTATAAATAAAATCAAACTGATATAAATCTCTAGTATGTTTTAATGGCAAAACCTTTTACATTTACTGTGACGATATGGAAAGTGTCAAACTTATCATCATTCGCAGATTTTTCAGTTGACAGTTTATGAATATTTTTTTTAAAAAATAAGTTACCTGCCTCTCAATTATTTCTTTTCAGCAATAGCAAAGTCCAATCCAACTTTGATTAGCATTCACAGGTGTCTTTCTGTGTGCTTGCACAGCACGAGGATTGGGCCTGAGAGTCAACTACTACTCAAAAAAGCCAAACTGTCATGTTATAGGAACTATTTCTCAAATTTCTTTTCTGCTTTGGTTTAGCCACATAGTATCTAAGTATCTTATTTTTAATAGGTAAATACGGAGCAGTTTCTTTCAAATTGAACAGAGTCATTCCTTCAAAATGAATAGTAATATGCCAAGGTAATGCCTTTGGTATTCCATCTGAACAAATGTAAAAGATATAGACAGAACCATCTTTACCAAGTTCTATAAATATACTAAAAGATAGCAGAATGGTAACCACATACATGAGGCACAAATTGCCTTCAAAGTGTCCATGTAAATTTTCCCACAAAAAAATGAAAGTGACATTCATTCACAATGTCAGAAGAATATTATTTTTATGCTTTGACTCTACAGGCTTAACACATGCACTAACTTCTTCATGATTTGTTCTATCTTAGGGCTATTTTCAGCGTAATCTTTTTATGGGGCTATATTATGTATAAAAATATAGTTTTCTTGACATAAAGCATATGTTCATAGGAACATAAAAATGCTCCTTCTTTTGGGTGCCCAGGACCATTAATAATTTCTAAATTATAACAAGACAAAATATTTTATTTTGAAGTTGGGAAAATAGTTTCAGTTACTTCTTTTTTTACATTATTCTTTCTTCTTAGAGACCAAGAACTGAGTTTAGCTAGTACTTAGCTAGCTAAGTTTAGCTGGATGTGTTCTTACCATTGCAAGAGTGCTACAGCTACATAATGCAAGTAGATGCGTGTGTGTGTGTACTTTTTGTATAACCTTCAGAAAAAAAGAAAAAAAAAACAAACCAAACAAAACAAAACCCCAACCGAGATTAACTACTTCAAATCATTACATTTTAGGTCTTGTATATACTTACAAGAATTTGCTGTTTATTTATCTACTTCCTTAAAAAAGGTAAGACCGAGTCTTTCTTGTAAAATAATTCCAACTGAAGAGGACAATATTTTGAAGAAAAATGAGAAAATGGGAAATAACAAATATCAGTTAGTCAATGATAACATAGTTCATTTATTAAGTATATAACAAGCTTCAGACAGGTACTAGTAGAACTACCTGATAGCTTTCAGACAGGTAGCAGTAGCCTTGAGTTTGAAGATCACTGAAGAGCAATTCCTTTTTGTCACAAATTAAGTTCTACCTCTGATGTTCTATTGTATAACACTGAAGACTAAAAGAAAAGCACATTTTAGTGTTACAGTTGCTTCATAATCTTATACAAGGTGTTTTAAATTTGACATGCATCAAAGAAAATCTATTACTAGCTTAGAAATCAAATTCTTATTATTTAATGTTTTCATTTTTCTCCATTATTATTGACCAAAGCATTTAGCCAAGATTCTTCCAGCTGAGAGGAAAAATCAGTAATGAAGTCAGGAGTTTCTTAGTAATCTTGTTTAATTGATAACAAAATGACACAGTATCTTCTCTAATTCTGCTTTCTGCGGAGGGAGAGGGAGAAGAAACTTTTCCTTCTTTATAAATAAATTGGCTTTGGTTTGTATTGAGGGAGCACCTGAATTCTTTGCTCTGAGACACCACATCAAGACCACTCATATGTCTACCTGCTTATAATGAAAAGAGGAGTGTTATTTTGTGAACATTAATCAACAATGTATTCAGTGAACATGAACTAAGAAACAGACAACAAAAGCTCTGTTGAGCTATGTTGGAGTTAAGGACTGTACTTACCTTCAGGAAATTGCAGAGAAATATTTTTTTTATTCTTTAGCTTTTGAGTCAAAGTGGCGCAGCTGCACAACCTATTTCATCCTATCTTAATGATTCTTCCATTCCAAATCCTAGAAATAAGACTTGCCCTACCATTTACTGCTAGGAGGCTTTTTCTGTCAGCTGAATGAGTTACCTCTCCCTCTGCTAGCAGATTTGGGGTTCATGGCCTCAGAATTCCTACCTCGGTTCCTGCCACAAGTGTATGAGTCTCTCAGTGTGACTCCCTCTGTCACTGGAGGAATCTGGCCTTAATGACACTTCCATTGGCATTTTGTCAAAAGATGGTTCCCAAAGCGGGCAGTGACTGCAGGTGGAAGTACCGGTAGCCTCTCCTCCCAGTAACTGAGGTTTTGGCAAGAGCTGGCCAGTTGTATAAGGGCTTAGCAACCTTTTCCAGTTTTCTTTGTCAACGTGCAGTATATAATATGAATATGAATTTATTAAAGTAAATTTTATGCAAAAAGGGCTGCAGGTTGGTTTTTAAGTGTATTAGTTGTATATAGAGTTCAGCCTAGTGAGAATGATAATTTTTTTTATAGTTTGAATTTTATTTTTACAATAACAGTTTATAAAAAGAAAGTATACCATAAATTAAATTCCTACATACACACTACTAAAATTCTGTTTGCAGAGCTTTCTTCTGTTTAAGTCTTCTCAAAAATGTCTTGAAATTCTGTAAATAAAACAACACTCTTTAGCAGGAATTAAATCATAACAGTCGAGTAAAATTATTTTAAATAATACCATTCATGTTCACATTCTTAGAGAAGTGGTATTTGAAACTTTTCTTACACAGAAATCATTTTCTGCACCCTATAGTGTCAAAATGCAACAACTAAAATAATGATTTGATGTTGTACACAGGCCAGTAAATATTCCACAGCTGTATTTCTGCTGTGTTCTTCAAATTTCCTATTAGTTCTTTTGATTATGTCCATGTTTCTTTCTCTTGTGTTATGCTTGAAGTGAAGAAAAAGCAAATGAAACCAAATCCTTTCTTGAGCATTATTGTTCTTGTCTGTCGCTCAATATGAGAAATTATTTATTTCCTTCTACCATTAAAGTGACTTTCAAATAATTGCTCAGCAGAAATTTGTGGGCAAGATGAAGGCCACAAGCTAACTTTGTGTCATACAGCGTAGATATTTCCTGGAAAAAGAGAGAAAGTACTACCAAAAAGGCAAATATAATCTTTATTTCATTATTTATTTTTTGCATTTATAAAAGCCTATCTTTTAATACATGTGCACAGAAAATATGAAATGGAACAAAATAATAATAAAGACATTTTGGTTAGCAATAAGGAGATAGTATTTCTGATATTTGGTATTTAATTTTAGAGGAACAAATCAGGTGAGCATTTCACGCACTTAAATAAGGTTTATGTCTGCTTTTAATGAGTCAGATATTTTGGTTTCCTTATTCTTTCTGTAGTTTCCAATTTCTTTTATTTTGATGTCTTTCATGTTAGCACAAAATGTAACAAAATAACTTTATGAAGTAACCTAACTAGCTGATAGACTTCCGTTTCATTCCATTTGCTTGCTTTGGGTTTTTTGTACACTGGAACAAATCTGTTTGTTCAAATTTCTGTGCAAGATTCCTCACAAGAAAAATCTTTCAATACGATTCTAAGAGTAGTTCTCTTGTTCACCTTGAAAGAAAAAAAATCAGTAGGAGCCTTGTCCAAAAAACTTGAGCTGTGGGTTCAGCTTCCTAATAAAGCTGCTTCAGATCCTCAACTGTGTTCTGTGTCCAATTGCCCTGAAATATAGAGTGCTCTTTCTGCTGGTCTCACCTCAAGTCAGCAGGTAGAATCTAGATGAAAAGAAAAGGGCATGAAATATCCAGAAAACAGAAGAGACATTCGTCAGTGAGACTAGTAAGCCCTCTCCTGTTGCCTGATAAAAAAGACACAAATGCTGTGCCAGTGGCATTCTTCAGCAATTTTTAGTGAGTAAAGACCTAGAAATAGCTGCCCAGTATAACTCCAGTTGTATGTAGAAACATCAGTATGGTTGACATTTCTGTTTCATCCCCAATTTAATGTAACGTGAAGGAACCATATGAAAAGCAAATGATAATTCATTTCATTCTAGTAACTTATTTTCCATTTGAAAAAGTTTTTTAAGAATAAGGAAAAAAATCTAAGTGACTACATGTAGAAAAATAAATACCTCAGCAGTAAAAGGTACATAAAGAGCACTATTGAAAGATTCGTATCCTACAACATATACTCATGTGGGTGAGGATAAAAAAAGAGTGAAGGATTGTTCAGGAATTTCTATTTCGTTTTCCAAAGTATATTTTCAGCCTTCAGGCAAAGATACTCTGTCCTGTAGATGGGGTTTTTATCTTACTGGCTGTTGTCTAGGCTATCAAGTGTGACTGTGTTTTTGGCTGAAAGAGGCAAAAGAAGAAACTTTGAGTTGCTTCCCTTTACAATGTTCTAAATATATCTTTTTAACAGAAAATGTGTTTTCTTGATTCAATATCAATTTTTAATGTCATAAAATGTGGAAATGTACAGGTGCCATATTGATGGTGGAGACCCAACTGAGCAGCTCATGGTACTGTGGGCCAGTCCACAGAGGAAAGGATTGGAAGAAAAGGTCATTCTCAGTTCTTTTAAAAGATAACAACTTTCTCCCAAAAGCTTACCTCTTTTCCTGAACATTCACAGGGAAGTAACCTTCAATGCATTTATTCACAGCAGTCATCTTCCCAACTAGTTCCACATCTTAAAAATAAACTCTCTGTTATTAAATAAGTTCCTTAGGGACAACAGATAAATTTGCAATTGAAGTAGTAAATTATACTTAAAATACTTCAAAAATGCTTTATGTTCAAATGAGCTAGGAAAAAGCCATGGGCAGATTTCACCTGTTTTTTATGGTTGCTGCTTCTTTTTCCTTTTTATCTCTTGATGGCGGTTTCTTCTTCTTACCTGAAAGCCCAGTATCTCCAGTTTTTTGTCTTTTTTCAGATGTGCTGGGAAGGTGAATTTTCTTGGAGAACGAAGCAGTTCTTTCTGAACTGGCAGACTTCATCTTTCTTGTCACATCCTATAGATAACCTATTGATATGTCGAAATACACCTTGAGGTCCCAACATATCAGTGACATCACCAAGCATAGTTCCTCATCTTGTAGATCTCCTTGAGTTTAGTTAATGGCTTTCTTCTGAAATCAATTATCATTTTCATTAAGAATCTAAAATTTTTAAATCTATTTAATGTCAGTGTCTATTTTTAAGTGATTGATACATACTACAAATGGTAGAAGTGTAAAGGAGCAAGAGTCATAGTCATCACTGATTAGTAAGTCACTGACTTTGAAAATGAAAGAAGGAGGGTGCATAAGTTGAAGATTACTGAATAATTGTTTGCTGTTAATAGGACTACACAATTCTTGCAGTGTATTTACTGTGCTTTTTTTTCTTCAATTTCTTATGACATTGGGAATGGCAGATTTAACTAAAATATAATAACAACTTCCTTGAAAGAATGAAATCTATAGTATTTTATTTGGAGGGGGGGGGTTTGGCTAGCTAAACAATAATTGAGTAATTTTTTTTTAAAGAATTGGTTTCGTAATGTGTTGTCCGTAACTTGGGCTTATCTGGGTTCTCTGTAAGTTCTGCTATCCTTAACACACTGGAGAAAAAGAAAATATAATGACCCAAGATGAACATGTGAAAACTTACTTTCTCAGGTTAGCAGCTCCAGCATTTGGCAGTGCATGCCCTACTTAGCAATGTCTTACTGTGTATGTGATAAGATTGTTTTAGGCTCTTCATGACTCACTACTCACTTTTTCAACTTCAGATGTTTATGTTATACCAAGAGGGAGGAAACGTCCTATATAATTAGTTCTGTTTACTTGATAAATAATTTTACTCATATACTGAGTGAAAAGTTCTGTTTACTTTGATTATTAATTTTACCTGTATACTAAATGGAAGTATTTTCCCTTAGATGACATAGCTAAAGCAAAACATTTCCTTTTTCATGTCCAGCTTGTTTAATTTTTGTTTCAAAGGATGTTCTTTTACTCCATCTTTTACTTTATTTCAGTTCCTAATAAGAAAGTACTACATAATACTGGAGTCTGTACACTGACTGCCATAGCTTATTTTGCTAAAAGTAGTAAATCGGAATTTCTTACCTGGACTCAACTGTTTAGCAAGAGTTGCACCAAAGTTTATAAGGAATTTTAGGGCTGGGTTGCAAAGCAGGAAGATGAGGGATGAACTGGATTTCTAATGCTAATATTTAGTTGGAAGGTTAACTTTTTTTAACCCTATATTCTGTAGAGTGCCTGGCAGTTGTGTATAGAGTGACAGATTTTTGGCAACTACCTGATGTTTCTGAGGCTACAACATATGATAGTAACAGAGAAGGAATGATTCTTTCAGAAGTGTGATCTTCTAACAAACTCAAATAAAATAAACAAGCGGCTTGCTTCAGTAAAACTAGTTTAGATTCAAAATTTGGACTCTCAGTTACTAACTATACTTTACTCTTGAAAATATTCTTATGTTTTTATTATACTTGAGTTGATAGATTCTTGAACGGAGTCCAATTCTTCTAGCAAAGGTGTTTTCCTAGTATACTTTTGAGTGCAAGTTTTATCTTCCCAGAGTAACTCACCTACCTTGTAATAATAAATAGCTTCGTAGAATTTACAGACCTACCTTTAAAAACAGAATATTTAAGTCTTGGCATTACCTGTGCAGCTTTCAGGATTGCAAAGAGAATACAAATATGGGCTATAATTCTCACACAGTTTGGCTGAGTTGAGCTATATGTGCACGTTACGTTACATGGATCTTTATCATTTTAGATTTGCTTATAAAGTAGGAAATGAATGCATCATCCAAAATGTATTGTGCGCTATAATTGTGCTGTGGTTAGTTCACATTAAGTTTCAATTAGACAAGAATGTGACAAGACCGTTTAATTAGTCAATAAATATCTGTCGCTGGAAGTTGACAACCTGGAAAGTAGTCTGCTTTGGCGGTTGTTATCCAGCACAAGTTCTGTCAGGCAATATGTGTCATTAGATGTTGTGCAAGACCTCACCTTAAACTGGAACACTTGAGAGTGAGTGGTTTTAACTTTGATTCGCATTCTGCTGTTAATGATACATTGACAAGAAGAGTGGAATTTTTAATAAGAAAAAATAAAAGTATAGAAGTCTTAAATACCGAGCAGTCTGTGTTGTCTGTGTCATATTATGTAACGCATCAAACTGTCTTTTGCCCTACATATGATGTGTGATATGCTTAAGACTTAATCACCCCAAGTTGTTAAGTACAAATTAATTAAAAGTGTGTAATGATGTGTTTGGTGTGATTAAAAATCCAACTTTAATAACACAATGGCATCAAAAAGTTTTTCTTTATTTTCCTTCTTTTAAAATAAAAATACTATTTTTTAAAACTATTTTGCATTAATTTAGATAATTACATTTTCCTTCTGAAAAAAAAAATTAGTGCCTGCCTGTTTTCCATCCTGTATGTACGTAATTGCAGTCATACGAAATAAAGTTAGAAGCAGACGTCCTCTTCAAAAATAAGGATTTTAATATTAGATCTTGATTCTTAAATCTGTGCTTTCTCAGCTCATGAGTAGTGGGAACTCCCCTAGGTAAAATTTTAAAAAATAAGCATTGACTGTAACTGTCTTTTCCTTTTTTGTTTATATTTGTTGAAGAGCTACCCTGGTATCTGTTTGAAGACACATGCTGTAACAGTCGTATTTAATGTTGAAATATATTGTCATTGTGCTTTGCAGTTTTTCAATGATAAGTTACAGTTCAGGTTTTGCTTTTTGGGTTTTTTGCGTGAGTGGAGATGCCTTTGCCTCACGGGCTTTGCGTGCAATGTATGGTACCTTTTGCAAATGCACTTTCAAAGTGCTGATATCTAGTGGGGATGCTTTGCCTGTGTTGCCATATTCTTCTTAGGTAAGCAGTCTGGTGGCTTCAGGAAGTGGCCCATGTATGCTGGAAGATTCCTTGAAAGGGTGCTGGTGGTATTCAGGAGAAGCATGACTGCTCTAGGGGCGAGGTGCATTCAGCATTAACAAGTGCTAGAAAACATTCCTGTGGTTAGAGCTGTCGAAAGCCAAGGGCAGTGGTCCTCAGAGTCATCAATGACTGAAACTACCACACATCTCTGACTCTGCATCGAGTCCTTCTGT
This sequence comes from Mesitornis unicolor, assembly GCF_000695765.1. NCBI lineage: Eukaryota > Metazoa > Chordata > Aves > Mesitornithiformes > Mesitornithidae > Mesitornis > Mesitornis unicolor. The sequence continues at coordinate 39,850 of NW_010206210.1, read as the reverse complement.
TCTGGAAGAGGCCATTGCCATGGCCATAAGTATATGGGACTAACTACTCATTTCATCTTTTGGCCAATAATTGTGGCTATTGCTGGCTCTGGAATAGAAGGAAGAAAGCAGAGGAAGAAAAGGCAAGGCTGAAATTGTTCAAAAATCTCCATTATTTCTGGAGTTGCTCTGCCTATTAGGATTTTGGACTCTGGAAATACATGCATTCTTCACTGGTGCGATCTTTTCTTTTCTGCTGATAGAAAAAAGAGAGAGTTCTGGCAGCTACTTCACCTTCTCCTGTTTATCGGACCCCCTGTGCAGAAGCTAGGGAATAAAAGACAACACAAGGAAATAGTTGGCTGTTTTCCTTTCCTGCCTTGAAGGATATTTTAAGGAGGGTGTAGCGTCAAGTGGGATGTATTAACTTAGAGCTAAAGAAACTAACATGAATAATAAGGAAAAACAGACAATTAGAAATAAAAAAACCTGAGACCTAGACTAGTAGCAATGAAGTGTTCCTCATGGAAGCTACATGCAGAAGATTAATTTCTTTTACATCTCTGACAAAGATATGACATACTGTGCACGAGAAATCAAGGAAAAAATACATCAGTTGTCATTTGTACATGGATAAAATCCTTCCCTGTATTTATTCTTACAGCTGAAATCCTGAGTTAGTTCAGGAGACTCTTTCAAGTCTTTTCTAGATTTCTGTTGCTACAGTAAAATCTGCTAATGAAATAAGCTGCCAACTTCCTCCTAGAAAACACAGTATCCCACAAATTATAAGTAACAACTTGTTATTTCTTTGGCCTTTGCTGCTCTTTGCTGAGCATGGATCAGAAGATCTGACAAAAGGAAAGGTATTCTGGTAACAATCACTTCCACCATATTACAGAAGAGCCATACATCTACCTTCCTAGCAATAAGCTCTTTTAAAAAGACTAATGCAATTTTCCCCGTAATGCTGACAATTCTAGTTGTATTAATTAATATCCTGCCCCTATTTTTCCATGTATTTTTTCTTCTACCAGTGAAAGACATTTCTACATTTAAATTTTAAATATTCCCTTGGCACGGTATACAGCCACATCTGTCTCACTTGTTTTACTTGATTCCTAAATGTCAGCTGAAGCTATTTATAAGGGATCCAAATATAAGTGTTATCCTGTTCATATTATACAAGGTTTTCCTTGTCTGGTAACTAGCATCTTTGGCAAGGATGGAGAAGTGTTAAGTCGAATTTGTCCAGGTTTTATTATCTCAAGTTATTTCTCATCCAAGAGGTATGTATGACTGCTACATTCACTCCTGTACATTGTTTCCTAAATCACCATTGCTGTATCCAAATTTCACCTATGATGCTGTAGAATTTCTCTTTACAGTGAACTAACCCAAAAGTATCATTCTCACCATTTTAAAAACATTTACTATTCCATTGGATTTAGATATATTTATTATTGTGTGTGTTGTGCCTGTGTTTAAGGTGAAAAATGTCAGGTTCTCAATGTTTTTCACAACCCACTTTTTCCTGTTGGATCCTGTTGTCCAGTGGGTTTGTAATTTTTTTTTCCCCAGCTGGCAGCATTGGCAGTAGTTCTATATCATCCTTTCCCCAGAGTTTGAGAACATTTTATCTAGGCTGTTCTGTAATTCTTTAACCAAATAAAGTTTTTCCTGAATATATTGCTAATAAATAGACTCTCATTACTTAAGGGTTAATATAGTTTAGTGCTAGGGTAGTGCACTAGAGAAACAAGAGCTGACAAGGGAGTGTATGAACCTGACCTTCAAATATTTCAAAGTAGTTGCTCCCTTGGATGGGAACAGTTCAGAGGTGTGCTGAGCAGAAACAGAGCTGAGTCACTCAGCTTCACAGATTTTGTGGATCTCTGATACAGAAGAGATTTTGTCCTACTTTGAATCAATCTTGCTTCACTTCCTTTTGATTAGAGTTCCTTCAGGTCATGGGCTGTTAGCAGACTCTCTCTGTGCACATTAACACCTGCCAATGAGCCAATGTGCGGTATTGATGCTGAGCCAGCATTAATTCCTGCTAAGGTCTTGACTACTGCCTTTGCCACCTCACTAAGGAGCACTCCCAAGAGTACTTAGTCTTCTTCGCCACCTTCTTGTGCCCTTGTCCCTGCTAACAAAATCCTACAACTCTTTAGAACTGAAAGCTCAGCAGAAAAAGTGGAACTCATGCTACTGTGGAAAAGGCGTTTCTTCTTCCACTCTTTTTTTCTTATCTGACCCAGGGTCAAATTTCAATGTCAAACTTGAAGTGTACTCAATACTACTTTTATATTGAATACTTTTAGCAGTAAGGTAAAAAGAAAATCTGAATGTAGGGCATTTAACTAGC
>NW_010206210.1:0-32500 GCF_000695765.1 Mesitornis unicolor | reverse complement strand
TATTGTTTGTTATTGGAGGATACCATTAATTAGTTGAGTTGGATTGGATTACCTGGTTTGCTGGGAAAGGCAGGCTTATTAGAAAGGTCAGTAATTTATACTACTACAAAAATTCTTTTGTTCAGCCCAGGAATGACCTAGTTTTGCCTTTTCTTTTACATCTCTGTGAAACTCAGAGATGGAGAAAGTAGGGCAGAAGACACTGATGAGACATTTGCCCAAATAATGTGGCCAATTTCTGTTAGGTTAGTAACTATGTTCTTATGCAAGGAACAAGTTATAAAACTAAAGTACTGCCAAGTGAGAGAGCATATGCATGACCACAATAAACTGGTAAGAACAGATATTCCTATAAAAAGACCGACTTAAAGTTTGACTTACGTTTCATCTGAAATTATTGGTGTGCAGATATCTTAAATTTATTGCTTTTTGTTGTTAAATGAACTCATTGTAGTCTAGCATTGAGATTGGTTGTAGATTTTATAAGTGGTAGCAAAGGATGAAAAAAATACTTTTAAATAATTGTAGCCAACCAAAACATTTCACATTCTTCCACTGCATATTTTGAAGTGAAAACGTCTGTTTTCTATGTCTCTTATCAAAAATATGAAGCATTAGTATTTTAGTGTCATCTATTCAAATGGAAAGAACCATTTAGATTTTTTTTCCTTTAGAGCCTCATCTTTCTCCAGTGCTGTAGCTGTTCCCCCTGGCAAGTTCCAGCTACATTCAAAATATTCAAATGAGATAATCTGATAAGGTTGCCTGATCTCTTCGTTTCTTACTTACCTATAGGAAGAAATGTTTAAATGGTATTTAGAAGAAATAATTATACAGGGAATACAAAATATATTTCTTACTAGTATTCCTTCCCACTCTCCAACCTGTTTTCGTGCTATAGGTCAGAACTTAACAGCTCTCAAGAGTGTCTGGCTGAATAGCAGCAGGCTTCTAAATCTCAAATCAAGTGCTCTTCAAAGCACCTTACTTCTCTCAAGATAAAAACTTGAGGTAGGTTTTTCTATCTGGCCTATTCATCAAGTAAAGTCTACTGAATTGTTGACATTTCTAAACACTAAAGGGATTTTAAAGATCTTATTGCTCTAAAGAGACTTACTTGTAGTAGGGAATAAAGAAGTGAAATGAAAAAAATACTGACACATGAAAAGTATGAAACTAAATAACTGCTAGAAACAGCTGAAAGCAAATAACTATAATTTGACATACAGTTTCTGTACAAAACACATTTTTGATGTAGGAATTTGCTGAAATGTTCAGCCCTCCCCCCCAGCTTCCAGATAAATAGTAATGTTTATTTTAATATCAATTACTAACAAAAGTCTTGCATTTAATGTGATACCAGTTTCTGTCCATCATATTTAATATATTTGTTTCAGTTTGCACTGAGTTCTACTGTCTTAGAGTCATTTAAAAAGGAATTAGCATGACCTGTCTTTTAACCTTTCCCCAGCAACTTATTCTGTGCTTAAACTTCCTTTAAAGCACCGGTTTTCCAGAGGGTAGACATTCAATGCCTTTTTTTTTTTGTATAAGCAGTATCAATCACAGAGTAAAAATATGCCACAGTATGTTTTCATACCAAAACAGGGGGACTCAACATCATGGATATTAAATTATGCTTCAGTGTTTTCTGAAGTCTAAGATTATTTGGTAGTAATACTATAAAAGGCTTTGTTAACTGCAGTTTTAAACTGTTGCCCTCATGAGTCATGGGGGATTAGTATTGAAAACAAGAGATATTAAAATATTAATTTTTTAATGTCTATATCCTTACCTGGGAGTTACAGGAACTGAACATACTTCCTATAATAGTGCCAGGTTTTAGGGGGAGAAGACAGTGATAGCAGAATTTTTTTTTTCTCTTCTGGTCTGGTTTCTGCCTTACAGTGGAATTTACCATTGCAAAGCTGAAGTTTCCAGCTTGTGAAAGGCTGCAAACATAAACAAACTGATCATCTGTTTAGCAGTCTTGGTTTGTAAATGTGCAGAATTTTGTAAACCAGCAATACATTTATCTAGCTAAATTATACTTACTTTCAAAAGAGAGATTAGTGGTAATAGTGTGCACTTAGATAGCACTTTTTCATTTCTCTAGCACTGTTTTAAAGTGATTGAATAATTTGTGTTTCTCTACATATAATAATCCTGCCAGGCAGACTCAGAAAATACCTGCAGCAAAGAAGAACTTGTCCATGCATGAAAAACAAAATAATTAAAAAATAAAATCCTCCAGAAAATTAGTCTGCTTCAAAAAGCTATTAAATTGTTCCTATCCCTGAAGCTTTACAAATGTGCTAATTGTTGTGTTGTGGTCATGTAATATGTTTGCGCACAAAGTTAAGGCGAATTCCTGTTGCCGAAGCCCTTGTGCCGTCCTGGGGGAGGGACTGGCGGGCCATGTAGCACAGGGTAATGAATCTTCCCTTTGGGCAGCGCGTGCTTCAGGTCTGAACGCCCAGAAATGCTTCACAGATGTGCTGGTCTGCCTAGCAATGGAAATTTTCTAATCCTAGCTGACCTGAAAAAGTAAATAGATTACTGAGCACAGGGCTACTCCCAGTATAAAACAGTACTCCCCCAGCCAGCATTTACATTTTGCCCCCCTACACACTCCTTCTTCATAACCAGCAACTTGCCAAACCTGTGACACTGGTCTCTTGAAACAGAGGCATTCAGGGACATATTATACAGGTGGTTTGCATTGTGTAGTCAAATGTAAAACGATACGGCTTGTGTTGGAGAGATTCTCTGTAGGTAGACACATTGATCGTTATCAGTAACTCGTATGCAGTCACAAGTAATTTGTGCGTTTGCATGCGTAGTTACATATTGTGTTTGTACACACAACTTCTGAGATTGATGTATAGGGGTAAGTGAGCGTAGTCAATGTATACAAAATCTAGAAAAACCTCTGAGGTGGCAGTGGGGCAGCTCGCAGCTGGGCTGGTCCAGAGCCTCAGAGCAGCTCCCATTTTCTCCTGCTGTTCTTAGGGAAACACTTCATTAAACTCTAAATTTTGTAGGATCTATAGAGACTAGATGTGTATTTTAGCAATAGCTGGGAGAGCTGTTCAGTTCAGAAGTCTGTTTGCATTTCTGTTGTCTTTTTTAAGCTGGCAAATCAGGCATTGAAATGCACTTGTAATTGAAACTTGCTAGTGTGAGTTACCTGTCTTGTAGCATAACCTTTCTGTGAAGTGTTGAAATCTATCTGGACTATTTTATCAAGAGGCAGAATACATTTTATCAGTTATTTGTGTTGTTGCACACCCTGGGATAAAATGGTGGCTTTTAGATGGGTGTATTTATGAGTTTTCTGAAATGTAACAAAATATTTAGACTGAGACAGAAGCTTGTTAGAGTACGTAACTTTAACAGATAGCTTTGGATGCAAACCCCAATATTTGGTTAGTCTTCAAACTTAGCTGAAATTTTAGAAGGTGACAGTAACATTGCAATATGTTGAACTTCCTAGAACAGATGCTTCTGTCTCTGAATGCTATTTCTCCTGACTCCTCACTCACATTGCTTTTGTTTGTACACACAGTGTCTCAAACGCTTCTCAAGCTTCCCAGTAGAGAGATCCAAGTTGTTGCAGAGCAGTGCGGGCATCGCCAGCAAGTCTGGAACATTTCCAGTGAGCCATCTGTGGTTTGATGTGAAATTCGTGCTTTGTGGCATGTTGAAATGTCATTCAAAGAAAGACTAGGTATAGTGGAGGCACTGACTCAATGAGAAGCTTCATGTAGTTGTAGGACTGAATTCCTCTTCTTGACCTTTTACTCTCCAAGTTAAGAATTTAAAGCTAGTCATCCAGGTTTCCTGAATAATCAGCAGAGATGGGCAAGCACTTGCAAGGATGAGTCGTCTCATCCTAAGTATATAATATAGGTTAGACTGAATGCCTGACTTGTAGACAGCTGCAATTAGGATGAATGAATCCATCAGGGAAGAGAATGTGACATTAACATTAACATCCATCCAGACTATCCTGAGAGCCCTAGAATTACTCAGAATTGGATCACAGGTCCCACACTCCTCTTTCGTAAACGCAGGGAGGAGAAATTCAGCAAAAAGGACAGATCTACAGGAGTAATGTTAGTCTGCTTACTTTGGATACAGATGATACCTTCAGACTCATGAGCTAACATTCGAATTTAGAGCAGTATTTCCCTTCAGCTCTTAGACAACGGATTCCAACTATAATGCACCTAGATAATATATCTCCTCCTGCCCTCCATCTTTACCTTTCTTCACTCCAATTTCTCCTCAGCCCTTTGTCATTTAATTTCTTCTCTGTTCTCGTCCACATGTCTTTCTGTGCAGGGTACTCTTTCTCATAGAATTTTTTTTTCAGTTAGATTGGAAAAAAAGCTTTTGCATTAATACAGTGTTTATATATCATTACATTTTTCATTATTCCTGGATATTTTATCCTTCACTTCTTCCTTTTTACCCACTTTGAGTATTCAGACTGTAAACTCTTCAGGACAGAGACAGTCTTTCAGTATGTGTTGAATAAGATAAGAGCTGGATCAGTACGTGTTACAGTAGTATGCTATGTAAATACTTAGTACAGTTCTGGTTGTAAGATTGCCATGTATTTCTCTGAATTTTGGATCAGACAAGCAGTTGAACAGCTGTCATCCCTGGATAGTCTATAACCATCACTGATTAATCCAATCCCTTTTATAACATGGGGAGCTTCTTCATTATGCGGAGACTACAGTTATAAGATGAAGTGGGTCTGTTACTTGTATGTCTGATTTAGATCACTCGTGGTGCCAAACATTTGGCATTCTCAAGCGTCAGAGAGGGGAAATCTTCCTGATATTTTTGTCTTTCCCTTGCGTCCCTTCACACGTAATAAATTGTCTTTAACACATCTTGGAGTTTTTATTTGGAATTAGTTTGTTCAGATAACTGTCTGTTGTTTCCTTTCCTGTCATTGAAAAGTAGTGAGTAATGCTGCACATACAAAAACCCACCTGTCTCTACTCACGTGTTACTGGAACTTCTTCAGCCATCTGAAATCCCCTAGGGATTCATTTTACACAAACAAGTACAGAATAGAATTTTATTGGTACAAATGATCTCTGAAATATTTTCACTTTGCAACAGCCAGTGTTTAAATAAACTGAGTTCTAAATTCAGGCTCAAATTCGGAATTCCAGATTTAAGTACTTTGCATAGTTTTCTGCTCAGAGAACAGAAACAGTACCATGTGAATGGTATGAATCAGCACAGTTTATATTGAATTCTCTTGGATGTTATCATATCACTTCTGTAAAGCAGATACACTGGAAAGCTGCACTGAAGCAGCATATATTAATGAATAAGCATTCTGACACATAAAACAACTTTCACAAAATCTGTCACAAAATGAAGTGGGTTTATCAATGGCTCTTAGTTTTAAAGGTGGCTTCAAAGCCACTGTTTAAATAATCTCTTTAGTGTAGTGTTGGAAACCCACAACAAAACATTACTGTCCTGCAAATGAGGTGAAAGCGAGAATTATCCTTGTTTTACTTTACATTCTGTAAGTGATGGAAAGATGGAAAGAGTTTTAGAATTGTGTTCAAGTATTTTAAGTACTCTTAGCTATATATAAAAAATTATTTTCGTATTAGCAATGTGTCCTTTAGCAGACAGACAGGGATATGTAGGTAGAAGTATATTTATCAGCTATTCTTAGTGGAAGCCTTCTCTCAACACCTGATGTTAACAATAATTAATTTTGACGGCTCAGATTATGCTTCAACTTAAAAAAAAAAAAGAAATAGGAAATGCATATGGTAGATGTGCTTATTTTAACATGGGTTGATATAGTTGTGATTAGTTATAAGTCAATCACAGTTACCTGAAAAGTATAAAATTTTAGAATTTTTTTTTAAAGGTGAGTCTTTTGTCTATAATCACTTTAGAAAATGTATCATGTAATAAATGTAATGTAGCATCTGTGAATAGAGCAGAAGAAGAGACTTGAGACTTTACAGAAAAATAGTTACCAGTTGGTTTGTCTCCTGAATTTGTTAAAATACCAAGAAAATTGTGATGTGAACAGGAGTGTAACAGGTTCTTAGTAAATTAGTTTAAAAATAGTTTGCCTAAGACCTTAATGCAGTTACGGTAGGATACTTTGGCACCATTCTCTCCACAAGATAAATATTATAGATTGCGAGACACTAGTCGTAACCAAATTTCAGGATTATCATATGATTTCTAGGCAGAAATCACAGGTCCAGGCCAGGTAGAATGACTTTGCTAGTCTTTGCTGTGAGAGCTTATAATATCTTCATTGGTAAAGGGCTTACTGTTTTGCCATTGAGAAGTGAACATAGATTAACTCAGAAGTATTTTTGTGGCATTAAGAAGAATTTGGTATCTTTTCATAGTGGTGTTGTCAGATTTGTATGTGAGTTGTTACAAAGTTATGTCATCGTAAGTGGTATGTCACTGTGGTAGACTACATATCATATAAAATATTCATTTCATCATAATACACACATCTGGTGTTTCTTAGTTGGCAAAGTTGGCAAGGGCAAAGGCCGACACTTATAGTCACCTCCATGTCAAATATTTGAACAAACTCCTCTCTAGAAGAAATTTTGTTTCATACCTGCACACCTTTGTGTTATATTAAGCCCAAAGGTATTAAATTGTTTTTGCCAAGAAGACCAGTTAGTTACCATGCTTGATGATGGCCTGTTAAGAAAGCAGTAAGGTCATTGACTGGCAAGGCTAAGACGCTTCTGAAATGCAGCTACCTCAGTTAGAAATGCAAGATGCAATCTGTTGGGGATGTCAAGTAAACCTGTTCATTTGGGACCTCTTCCACCACGTAAACAAACACATCGCAATAGCCTTAAAGCATTGGCTTGGCGCACTGCAGAGAACCAGTGCTGCGTGTTGCCATTGTGTTGAAGGTATACCCAACGTCACTGGTGGGCTCAGCCACTGCTATTAAATCCTTCCCCTGCTGCCCATGTAAGAAGAGCAGAGCAGGTTCAGTGAAGGTAACCAGGGTCAACCACCAGTCCTGGTGACTGCCAGACAGATCCATAGTTAGGAGACAGGTCCAGTCTCAAGCTGAGAAGCCAGGGCAGCAGCTGAGGATCGTACCAGATCAGCAAGCTCCATGGTCGGGCCCTGCCTCAGTGGTAGTGCAGGAGAATGACCAGGGCCTGAGCAGAGGGCAGCTCCCAAGCAAAGCAGGGAGCACCTGGCAGGGCTTTGCCAGCTCCTTCTTGCACAGCTCTTTCTCACCCAGCAGCCCAGTTTGGGGGTGCACAGCTGTACTGTATCACAGCCAGCCACGAGCACTGACAGCTAAAGCTGCCTTTTTGGGACAGTCTTCACCGCAAAGATAAAGAGACAGCTCAGTGGCTGTGGAGTAATTTGGCATCCCTCCACTGGCTCCCTCTTTTCTTAAGATGTAAGTTGCTTGTTTCATTTCCAAAGGCTTCCATGTCCTTTTCCCCAGCCTGCCTGTGGGATCTTATTCATTATCAAGAAATCTATTTCCAGGCAGGTAATGGACTGTAATCCATTGGACTGACAATCACTTGACAGTTAAATAATTTTCAAGTGAGAAAATGGGTTCTTCACTCTAAGAAGTCGTCTTATAATGCATTACTAACCTCTTGCCTATTTCTCCTTAAAACCCACTTTACTTTTTTCATGATACCTACAAAAATGCTGAAGTCTTTTGCTAGGTACTATGCAAATAGAAATAATTACTAGTAATTATAAATGAGGTAATAATAAAAAGGCATAAAAGGGAAAACATAATTCAAGGGGTACATTATGGGCATCACAGGCAGAAGAAGATAGAGTAACACAAACTCAGCCTCTGTGCTGAGTTCTGTTCCTGTTCTCTCTTGTGTGGGCTTTATGCAGTGGCAAGAGTTCTGCTTCAAACAGAAATAAGTAGGATATAAAGCTCCCCAACTAGGAGTCTGCATCTTTCATTTTCCCAGCATTCCTAAAATTCTTCTCCCCACCCCCGTCTTCCCCCTAAACCAAATCCCTTCGGCTTTGGTGACTTCAGTCTTCATGGAGTTGTAGCAAATGGAACTAGAAGGGATCTAGAGAGGTCATTAACCCATCTCCCTGCCCCAAGGCTGGACTGCAGCTATAATAGACTAATAAGTGGGAGGTTTTTTTGTCAAAGATCCAAATAAATGGAATTGTAAAGATTTTATTTTTTTTAAGTTTAATTTTTGGAAGTTTGAACTCAGTTGTTAAAGCTACGTGTAACTGTTAGCAGAGTCACAAGGTTAATTTCAGTGGAGTTCTTTTAATATATATCAAATTAAGAATTAATTCCCACCTAAACTCCCACTTCTTTTTTATGAAATTGAGTGATTTTGCATAAAAAATATAATAATAATTTTAGAGGAATATAAAGAATTACTTTGAGTTTAGATTTTTGCCAATATATGTATATCTGCTTATCATACTGTTGCTAAACATTTTTATACTTTTTATTGCTTAAAGCATTTTCCAGAATATGTGATTTTAGTAGCCCTTATTACCTTTATGACATTTTGCTTTTTCTTGAATGTCCCCCACCTCTGTTGTTTATGAGTATTTTAGCCAGTGTAAAAACAGTCGGTACAGACATGCATGTCCTCAAATCTGAAAAGTAGTTTTATTAACTGATTGTTGTTCATACTGTATAGGTGTAATACTGGATTTCACTAGTTGACTCCACAATGCAGTGCCAACAGATTCCTCAGAACAATATGTGTAGTTTATGTGTATAGTTGTATAGCTGTCAGTTCTTTAACATGCTCTCTTGTAGCTAGCTCTTGGTTTAACCTGACATTGCTTACTTATGTTCAGTTATATTATTTTTACTTGATTTTCAACCCCTTTTGTAGTCAGGTAAAGCCTGCATACTTCTATGCATTTTGTAACTGAGGTATGATCAACATCAGGAGAGGTTGTCAGGAAAAGTGCTGGTCAGTCCTCTTAATACTGAAGACAAAAAAAAAAATTCCTGCATTGAAAAGTCTGTTCTTTATAATAAATCTGTAAAACAATTCCCTTATTACAATAAGCTACACTGGCAAAATCACTTCCTAGGTATTTTGTCGACTCGTGATTTCATTGGTTGAAAAAAAACATTGCATTCCAACCAATGTACCAGCCCACTGGAAGTTCCTAGAATAGCCATGGCTTGAATCTTGCAAGACACACCAGTGTCAGAAAACCATCGGTGTTGTATTTGGTCCACAGTGCTGAGACTGGTCTAACTGATTGCTTGGTGTCCCTTCTGGCCTGTCATTTTACATATTTACCTTCCACTTCTATTTTTTTTCCACCATTGAAAACAAATAAAGTAATTAGAAGTTTTCTTCAGGCAGAGGGAGGAGCAGAGGCAAAGTATGTAATAAGTTTTGTCTGAAGTGTTTTCCTTTCGTAATGCATGCCCTAGAGCTATGTGCTTAGCTGGGTTCAGTGTAATTGTTCCTATCACCGCAAAGCGTTCAGGATCTGCCCGAAAGAGAGCAGGTGGGAAGCACCAGCACTCACAATCATGCCCCTTCCCTAGCTATGCCTTATACAGTAAGTGACAGCCTCCTTCCAGAGCCAGCTATTTCTTAATCGAGTGAATGAACTTTATCATTTGATTCTGAAGATCCTGAGTTTCAACCTTTCTCACAGCCTGCATAGGTGAAAATAGTGTGTGATCATGTAATTAAACACACGATAATGCAGATACACAATCAACTTTCCACAAAGAAAGTTTACTCCAGCATTCCCTAGTTTTTACACTGACAAACTTTACCTTTCTTTGATGCAAGTTTTAAGAAATTATCACAAGGAGGATAATTATAGGATCCTGTTTTCAATTTCATACTTGCTTTTGCCAGACTATGACCATTTTGCCTTAAAATATTGTTGGCCTGCCAGCTTGCTGTAGGCTACAGGAAGTTTTGTGTTTATCCACACACTGGAATGTTTTAGTTAAAACCTTCAATTATTTAAAAGACAAATGAAAAAAATGCAAATTTATATCTAGCATTTATGCCAGGGATGTGTTTTTGCTGTCCTGTGAAAATCTGCCCCTGTTTGGCCCAGGCACACTCAGTGCTGTGTATTCAACTTGACCTTTTGCCAGAGAGGTACCTGGTTTTTAGACTGGGAGTTGAGTCGGTACCTGTACCCACACTCTGAGCAGGGACACCAGGGCAGAGAAGAGGGGCAGAGGCAGGAAAGGGGGATGGAAAGCAGTGCCAGCAGGAGAAAGAAGGGCAGATCAAGAACAAGAGGTGGGAAGATGAAGAAAAAGCAAGGGATGGGGAGGACAAGGAGCTGAGGCAAGGGAGAGTGTCCTGGCACTGCAATTGGACCTAGGCGTGGGAGCAGGGAATGAAATACGGGCAAAATGGGCAAGAGAAACCCAGGACTGGCAGGAGGCGGAATGGAGAGCTGAGACTGACTGAGGCAGAGGCTGGAGAGTGCAGATAACTGGAGAAGGGACATTTATGTCATGAAGACCAGTTGCAGAATGGGAGGCTGGGGCAACAAGGACCGAGATTACCAATGTGAGCAAAATCAGCCTGATTCTTATCAGACTGATAAGAGAAAGAGAGATTGAAAGGAGTGGAGGTCACAGCCTCAGAAATAGCAGAGAAGTCTGTCCACCAGACATATTTTGTCCTAAACTGGGACTTTAAATGTGACTATTTCTCCATGGTCAGCAAATACCTGTGAAAATGTCTGACGGTTCTGTAATGCTGGTGTTCAAAAATGATCACAGCCTATTCATGCTATCACTTACTGCCTTAGTTCAAGTGATTGTAATGTCCCTATCAGTGCCAAAAATAAATTTTCAGTTTGTTTGTGGTTTAAAGTTTAGAATTTCTTTTAATGATGTTAAAATATTTAATAGTATTAATACTTGCAGTCCTACTTATGTTTTTAAGATGTGCACAGATAGTGTAAACAATTATATTTTGAAATGCCTATTCAGGCTTTATTCAGAGGTACCGTGTGTGTGCTGTGATTCAGAGTCTAATGGCAGGATAATATTCAGTTGTTTTCAGAGGACCCTAGTGTTGTTTATTGTTCAGTATACATCTTATCAAGGATGAATGTGACATACTCAGTGAAATACGTTTCCTGGAGAACCAGCAATTTGTTGTAATGTTTGAAAATTGGGACTGTAGAGAGGAGAAGGACTGCGAGAGGGATGGTCTCGTAATTAAGACAACTGAAGGGTATCTTGGAAGGTATGAAGCATCTTTGCCTGTATTCTGTGTGATCATGTTGCTTCAACCCAGCTTTAAAACTTCTGTACTCTTATTTTGTGTCTCTCACTTAACAAGTACCTGTTCTGAGGTTCTTGAAGAAACACCAAGTGCTCACAGCTGCAAGTTAAGTTAACATTTGATCATGGGAAATGCTGTACATTCTGGAAAAGCAAGTCCTACATGCCTTAGATTGTGTTTCTGAAGTTAGTAGATGCCTTTTGCCATGTGTTTTGTATGCCTCAATTTCCTGTCCATAAAATGGAGGAAACTTTGTTGCCTTATCTCAAGAGAATATTAGGAAAATAACACAGTTGGTATCTATGAAGCATTCGAGTGCTGTATACTGACATGTGCTATTGAAAAGCCATTCTGTCTTCAGAAGAAGGTTTGAATAGGGTACAGTAAATATGTCAGAAAAGTTCGGAGTAAACAGTGACAAGAAAACAAAATACTGAATAGCCAGTCACTAAATGAGCAGTGGTGCATCATCTTCACTGAGTAAGACTGGTGAAGAAGAGTATATGCGTGTGTAATGAAACACTGTATCACAACAAATAAATCTGTAAAAACCTAATTTGGTGCCACCATCCAGTCTGAGGATCATAATTTTTGCTTTTCTCTATCTGAGTCTTTGCAAATTTTCTTCTATCTATTTTGTTTATAATATATATTAGTGAACAAACATGACATTGACTAAGAGGCTGTGTAAATATCAAAGAATTTTTTCCATTTGTGACCACCACTTTAAGTCCAGGCCAGTGCTTACAGTTGTTCCCTAACTATGATATTGGTTCATCCTTGCATAAGATGAGTTTGCTCAGTCTCCGTTCTGTTTTCTCTTCATCATCTTGCTCTGAATCCATTTGGCAGACTTGGCAAAAGGATCGGTAATGGCAGGAGGAAGACAGCAGTACTACATGTCCCCTAGAGGAAGCCACCTCTCACGCTCCCAGGTGAGGGTAGAGAGATGCTAACAGTGAGTGGGAGAAGGTTGGATTATTTCACTTGTCTGTCTGCCTCCCACATACCAGATACCCTGTAGCCTACTAGCAGAGTACTATTCACTTTTTTTGGATAGGAAAAGTGACTGAAAGATCTGCCGAGTGCTCCCCTGCACTTCCTGGCTTTTCATCATCCTTCATGGAGGTTACAACTCTCCTCTACAGTCCAAGTTGTAGATTGGCTCTTTCCTAGCAAACGTTTTTCTTAGCAAACAAACAAGATAGGCACGTGCCCTGATTTATATTGTATTGATGTAGAAATGAGGCATCATAGACCGCAGTTCACATCCACAGCTGTGCTTAAACTTCTTAGGAATAAGGGAAGAACTGGAAGTGAAGGATACCATACCACAGCACTTATTTTAGTACAGTGAAATGTAGTTACTAAATGGTATGTACAGAGGGTGGGTTTTAATACATAAATTGTAAGATTTCCCGTGTGCTTTGTAGGCATAATGCTACAAATAAACACACGTACTTCTTCTATTTCAACACTGAAGTAAGTCACCTCACCCCTGGGCATGGGCTTCCCTACTTACTCCACTTGCATTACTTTGTGCATTTTCTTCCCTCAGAGAAGACAACAACCCGGCACATGTTCCTCTCCCTGCTCTGCCCACAACCAGGAGTGGATGGTGGAGGATGCACTTTGGAGCACCTCTCATGTTATGTTTAACTGCACAATCTCAAAGCCAGCAATGAATTGAACAGTCAGCCTGCTGTAAATATAGATATTTCTCAGGCTTTTTTATTGAATTCTTATCTGCATGAAGAAGGGATCCTACGGAAGTTGCAGAAGTATCAAATAAAGGGCAGTTGTGTTTAGATGTTGTGATAAAAGCAAAACCAGAAAAATTAGAGCATAAGGACAGTCAACACAGCCTCCTTTTATAGTTTTGCAGCCATTACTGTTATCTTGTTCCCTTCTGAAGCGTGTGCATTTTAAAAGAAGAGCCACACAGTTTAGCTTTTGCCTACTAAATCTTTCAAGAAATATGCTCCTTCCAGTTTCATAAATTATTGCACTGTGTATAAGATGCTGAACAGTCTCATCTGACCAGCTTTCAGTATCTCATTGTGTCCAAAAGCAAGCCAGTAATTAACCGAGTAAAGTCTCAGTTTTACATTAATTTTCACCTTACTTTACAAAAGCTAAATGGTAATGTCATGTCTTTTATATATCTCCAGTGTAAAAGAATCCTTAGAGGGAGAGTTTAAATATTTTTGTCATAGTTGAAAAATAAGGTTTATTATGCAAGGACTGTGTGCCTGTGGACAACCATGTAACCTGTGTCTCAGTTTCCTCATCTGTAAAATGGATGTAATGTTCCTACTACTCACAAGGGACAGCAAGGTTTGATTAGCATATATGATTGTCTTACACAAATGCAAGTACTATCACTGCTTGTTTTTATTAAAAAATGACAGTAGAATAGGAAGAAGAAACACTCTAGCAGAATAATGCTGCACCTAGGGTGAGCACATCATTTATTTTCAGACTCTGCCACAAAGTATGCACATTTGAAATAAAACTATACTTACATTGCAATGCCATAGAAATCAAAGGATTTGACGTAGGGGTTGAGATACAGGCAAAACACTTGTTTTTAAAGGAAGAATGCCCACAAATATAATTAAATACCTTGAGTGAATTTGGATTTTGTTTAGAAAATTTTCACAAGGAAAAAGTCTATTCCAATGTATTGAAAACACAAAACTGTTTCCAGGTCAACCTAAAAGAGTGTCTGGGAAGCATTTTACTTGTGTGAGTAAACATTGATCGGTCGGGAAAAGACTGCATTTTGAAATATGCTATGGAAAATAAATTCTACTGCAATTATTCTTTTTTTTTTCTCTCTGTTTTTCCTCTCTCTCTTCCTTCTCTCTCTCTCTCCCCATCTCTCTCCCCCTCCCTCCTGAAAATCTCCTGCCACAGCGACTGCATTTGCCTCCAGACTTGTCAGACACAGTGAGCCGCACAAGCAAACAGGATCTGGCAGAATCCGCCAAACTGCTGAGCTCAGGATGTGGTGCTATGGCCATCGGCAAGAAGCACCTGGACTTCTAGTGATTTCTACTTAGCAGTTTCACTCAGATTTATATGACACTCTAATTATGAGTGTTAATGACTTATACAAATATTTTTCTTAATGATTTGACCCAGCAGTCTTTAAAAATACATGTTATCATGTGGTGCCTTCTTTCTTTTTTTTTTCTTTTTTTTTTGTTCTAATTTTGGGCTTGTTTGGATTTTGCTTTTTGTTAAAGCTTCTGTTATGTTGGGACCTGCCATTGTTTTGCTCGATTGGAAACATACAGTATTTTGTTCCTTTCCTAAAAATATGAAAATTATCCTTTCAGTTCTAGATTTGTTTTAGCGATAAAAATAAAGAGATGCTTTTCCTAATTGAATTTTTATATGCTTACAGTTCATATTTTGTATGAATAATAAGTTTGAGTTTATTGAAATAAAGGCATGAAACTAAGCAATTCATTGTCACATGTTATTTCCAAAGCAAACTACACAGTAATGTTTAAAAAAACATTATTTTTTGTAATTGAAATACCAGTCTTAAATTTTAGTAAATATGTCTATTGGTTTATTAAATATGCAATAATAAATTTAAAATAGATAAGATCATTTTTTGTCTAATATCCCAGTAATTAAGAATGGATTTTTTTGAATCAGAATATGTTATAATTACTTTGCCTTATGGATTACTACATGCATTAAAATGCACTTGAATGGAATTTACTAACCATCGAGTAAAGAGTTTATTTCCTCATGTGTTTCAAAACAGTAATCCTAAACAATTGAAGTCAGCACTATGAAATTATGTCAACAGACATAACTCAAGATTGAAATTCAAACCGACAGCTACATTAATGCTGGAAAGCCAGAAGAGTGCATTTGATCTCAGGGAAGGGTATCACAGCATGCTGGGCTAAAGCAGGGCAGAATATACGACTAAATCAGACTTCTGTACCCTCAGATATACAATTTGTGAGCTTCTGACTATTTTGTACATATCTCTGTGTATATCTCGTCAAACAAAAGAATGGTAAAGCAAAGCTGACCTGTAAATTGAAGTGGTTTGCATTCTTTCTTCTGAGGCTGACTTCCATTTTGAAAGGTAATATCTTCTGCGCAGAACTTCCAAGCCACCCAGCTGTAAGATTGCATTACAGTTTCAAAATTTAGTCTTTATAATAGTATATTACATGGCTGGAGTGAAACTGACTCTTCAAAGAATGTGTTAATAGGATGCAATAATGGTAACTTATTTTGATGGGTTTGGAACCAAGAGTTGGTTAAGTGGTTTGGTGTTTTTTTCTGCAATCCAGGTTCTACTTTATTTTTTCTTGACAACGCTGTGTAAAACAAAGACATAGCTTTTAAAACTGTCTAACTAATATGATGAATGTCAATCACTTAAAAAAACTCCACTGTAGCATAAACACATACTGTATACAGCTTTTATTCTGAATTAGAATAATTGAATCAATGACAGTGATTTGCCAGGATGTCAAATCTATCCATCATATCCTGTCACTACCAGTTTATTTTTTGTGATCAAAATCAAAAAGACTACTATTTTGTCATCAGCTATTTCATTAGTAGTAACAATCAGGTTTTCTCTTCTATATTTTTTAGATATGCCTGTTATATTTTTTATTTCTAAAGACACAAATCCCTTTTAAATCTTTTCAAAATAAAGTTTCAGAACTGAACTGTCAGTTTAATAAAGCAAAAAGACATCTACTTTCCTATGCCAATATATTTAAAATATTATCATTCATGTCTCAAACATTTTTTCTCTTTTTGTAATATGTGTAACATTGAATGGAAATTCTCATTAGATACTTAATTGTGCCTTTTGAAAGCAGGAAATAATTTAAATACTTAGGATAAAGTGATTTTTAACAAAGTAAAGTTTTACATGTCACATCTTTTTAATGTAAATAACACAGAACAACATTTCTTTATGAAATATAAAGTCACAAGACATATAAATTGCTGCCAATGGACTTAAATAGGTCATTGACTTAACATACAAAGGAGAAAATCTGAAAGTCACAGTTAATTTCTAGTTAACAAATTAACTAAAAATAGTTAGCAAGTGGTGCGTGTATTCCATGTATGTGTATGTGTATATATCTGTCCTATGCATTTATTAGACTTCCATTTCAACAGCTTTGGTAGGCTAATATTAAAACTGACAAATATTTTTAATAATAAAGGGAAATCCTTCTGCAAATCTGGATTTTTTTTTTCTGAGTCACTAAACATGCTTTGTAAAATAAGTGTTAGAGTGTACAGATGTACAGTGTTGTTTACCTAAGGCAAAAACATGGAGCAAAATTTCTCTTCTTTTATTCCAAAATATCTTATCAGTTACAACAACATATGACAGTGACTTGGCTTATGCAGTAAACTGATAAGCAAAATAATGCTATGTATGCGCTACCTGACGTATGTAGATCAGTAGTAGGTATAGTGTAGATTTCATGTATTGCACCAAAAGCAATTTTGACTTGGGAAGCAGAAGTGTTTACATGGTGATTTTCTGTGAATTTTCCCCACAACCACTCTGTGACTGTCAAGCACCTAGGTACAAAACGTTCTTCGGTTTGTTCTTCTCTTGATTTGAAGACACATATTTAACGAAGGAGTGCAGCTCTGGTCATCGAAGAGTGGGTGCAGCCTCTTTTAGCAGGCTGCCATCTTCCTTTTGCTACCATCTTCAGAGCCCCCTCATTGGCTCGGATGGAAAATCTGCAAGATGAATGCAATCCTTACTTGTGCTCACAGGACTCTTTTCTGCAGAGATTGCGATGTGAGGTGTTTTGTTTGTTGCGATTTTTTAGGCAGAACTTCCTACTTTTTAGCAGGCTACAAACTGAAACCACCAAGCTCAGCTGGGAAACAATGGATTCATCCCAGTGAAGACATTCCCAGTTCAGCACAAGAACCTGATCCTTACAGAGTTGTGACACAGTCAAGAAAGCAGTAATGAAATTGAAAATGTTGTCTTTAATATGTCAAATAAGAATTCTTTATGTAATTTCTGTTACGCTGAGGTTTTCAAAATATAAGTATTTGGAATAATAGAAGAATATCTTGATAGATTAAGTCTTTTTCTATGTTTGTAAAGAAAATTTAAAAGCAATTTCAAGGATGCAGCTGAACTCAATTCTCTGTAACAGTAGCTACAAGTACCTGAAAATGGACATTTAGCTACTTCAGATTTGATATATATGGTAGTAAGCCACTGGTTTCATCTTTAAATTTAATATAAAATAGTGATGTTGTTCCAAACACAGCTTTTGGAGAATTGCAAAAGTCTAACTTTCAAAAATCCTTTACTATGCCAGTATTGGAAAGTAAGCTATTAATCAAGTTTTTCTGAAACCACAAGGTTGTAACAACATCCCTTTTTAAAATTATGTATATTACAAGTTTTCAGAAGTATGCATCTTACAGGTATTACACACATTCACACATATTAAACCAGTATTTCTCCAGGGTGACATATTAGAAATTTAATAAAGCATTCTTCTTCTTTTGCCTATGCTGGAGAAACATTGTCCATAACTACAGAGCACAACAGAAATAGGAAAGAAGATGCTTTTATGCCTTTAAGAGGTGGTGGAGACAAGTACTGTCCCCCATGACATCTCTTATGGTTTTTCCCTTTCTCTTGTGAACTACCTGAGTGCAAGGCCGACATGTCTTTTTTTAATCGCAGTGAGCATATGGTCATGCTTATTCAATAATAAATGTACCTGTGTAGAAAAATAATCTTAAGAACAAAAAGGCAACTCAAATGGAGGGAAAAAGAATCCACTACAATTTTTTTTTTCAGTTTCTAGTCTAATATAAGCAAATGTTTGGTGGGGATTTTTTTGTTTGGTTGTTTTTTTTTTTTCCCCAAAACCAGTTCATTTATATAGTGGATGCGTAAATCTGTATTACAGCATATGAATGGATACAGAGATTTTTCAGAAGCATTTTGTATCAAGCATCCTGAAGCATCAGCTGAAAATTTGGCTGCTTATGTAAACTCCACCTTTAAACAATTTTGGAAGTTATTAGGCACATCAAACTAATTTGCAGACCTTCTGTTCATATCAAAACAAAGACATCTTTTGTGCTTTCTGTATTTTTTTGCACGTGGATTTTCTGGTGCTGTAGAGTCTAATCTAAACAAATCTTCCAGAGAAGTCAGTGATGATTTAGACCAGGAGCAAGCTGGTAAGATTAGGTCCAGTGAATCTTTTTTAAAACATTGTCAGATCTAGAGAATTTGTATCTGCTCATTCCTCTATTAAAAATGTATTTTAAAGTCCTCTGGTATTGAAGGTAAATGTTAAATCCAAAAATGTAGCAAGAATAAAAAAAGTCTTCACTCCATGCTGGCAGAGTTTGAGTCTGAATGTTCACGCCCTCAGAATGCTCTCAGCACTTACGGCATCAGAGGCATTCTTTTAAAAAGCTTTGGAACAGGCAAACTTCAGTGCCTTTTCAGTGCGCTTTCAGCTACATTTTTAGAGTCAGGTTGGAGCAAACAGCACTGAAGAAAGCTCTTGCTGAAATTTCATGGGGCTAAACTTACAGGAGACCAAAAATGAGGTCTGGTTTGGGCTAGATATGAAATCAAGCAGCTTTCAGTGTCAGTATTTTAGGAAAGCATGTTGTGTGGAGAAAAAGCGATAAACTTGTTTAAAATATATTGCTTGATCGAGACTTTTCTGCAGTTCTTAGTAGGTATTTGAAGTATTATTTGTAGTATTTTATATTATTTGAAGCATCTCAGAGCTACCACTCATAGACCAGGACTGTTTTGTGCAGGGCATCATTCTCGGCCTGGGACCTGCACCACTGCAAGACAAATTTGCCCTCCTGACCTCTTCTAAATCAATAGGACAGGGATCACTCTTGCTGGACTTGATGCAGGTTCAAACCTAACGTCTTCAGCTGGCAGCCATAGCTGGAAACTGCAGCTCCAGCATGTGATTCATGACCAGGAAAATTTAATGGGTCCATTTCTCTCTGGGCACATTCAGCATCTTTATAGATCCAGCAGATGAACTGGTCAGACAACAGATGTAAGTCTGCTATCCATAGTCTATAACAAAACTCCTGCCACCAGCATGGTCTTGCACTTGGAAAAGCTAAACTAATGAGTAAAGCTGAGCTCAGTCAAGACCAGATAGGGAGTGACATAGATAGAGGAGGAAACAATTCTGAAGAATTCTCCTGCATGGTGAAATTTCCATTTATGGTGATTCCCAGCCTATGTCCAGGAAAGGTCAGCAATTTTGGAAAGTTACTTGAGTGAGGAGGAGTTTGGCAGTATGCTCTTGGAGACAGTAAAGCGAGTCCATCTGAGTGGGAGACAGAGCCTTCCCAGAGCCACCTCAAAACTGAGGGGTTCTTCCCAACCAGCAGAGGGTTGTTGGTAGGGAGTTTCAAGCACACACCATCAGTATGTCAGCTTCAGACAAGCAAATAAAGTTTGACCATAACAAAGCACCAGTGAAGAGGATGGAAGAACAAGCGATATGGTAGGTAGGCACAATTACTTCATGCATGATGGAGAGTACAGCAGATAGACAGAGTAGAAGAATATGTGCAAGGAAGCAGGACAGGGCTTCTGTTCTGCAGTCCTTGCCTGCAGAAGGTTCCTGTGAAGTTTTAAATGTGTCCTTGCCCAAACAGGTGTAAGTCAACAACAGTTCACGCAGAGCTACTGAGTCATAACCCAAAAGATCAGCAAACCAAACAGAATCTTAGTTTAAGCAAGAATCGAAGGGTTTGAAAGCATGTTTTGCAAAGGAGCAATGTTGACTTAAAGTCAGAGAAATCAAAGTGGACAACTTTCTTCTTTAAGAACAAAAAAAAAATAAAAATTTAAATGACTAGATTTTTATTTAATCCAGTCCGACAGCAGGAGTTTTAAAAATAAATAAACCCTCCTCTGCAGTATTTGAAACACAAAGCTGCAGACTACAGCCTCTGAATATAAGTTCAACTTTGCAGAGAGAAATGTAAAGAGTAAAATGTAAACAGTTACAGGGAGAAATATAAATTAAGTTAACATATTTATTATAACAACCTAAAGGTGTTTATCGGTTGTATGCAGTTCTGTATCAGTCAGAACTGTGCCCTATATGTAATTTCTACAGAATAACTGTTCATAAACTTCTCAAAATCCATCATCAGAGGCCTGACCTGAAGGAGGTTATCTGTGAATGTACAAACTGCCCTGGTGCAGCTGGAAAAGCTCATATGTCCCAGGAGAGGAAGAACTGCAATTTGCAACCCTCACCAATTTTAGCTGCTGGAGTGTACGTGAGGTCTGTCAGGTGCCTGGAGGCAATTGCAGCCTCTGCTGGAGGATCTCATGCAACTTACAGCTTCTGTCAGGCACCTGAAGGTAATCGGGATTCTCCTGGGTCACTCACAAAACCTCTGCTCACCACCTGACCCAGCTGCAATTTGACTTTGGAGGTCAAGCTCCAGCACCCAAGAAACTATAGGCCTCTACCAGCCCAGCAAAAACGATATTGTGGTCCTCTGTGGGGACAGAGCAGCTCCAGCACAGAGCCCACTAGCATCAAACATGTATTTTCACCTTCTCTCCCTTCAAAATCACCATTGTCTCCCCAGGGATATTACCTGGTGGGATATTACCAGTAGGGAGGGAGGGAGCAGTTTGGAAAGCCCTGAAATTCTCACTGTGTTAAAACACAGCCATCAGAGGTTTGCAATGAAACTGAAGGGAAAGCAGGTTTTGAGGGGATTTTTCTTTAAAGGACCATCTTCAAAAGAAACAAGGATCCTGGCAGCTGGAGGTTTCATGAAAGTCTGTCACACAACATCTGTACATGTTAAAAGACTGATCAAATGGTTTCATTCCTCTGAGGTTTCATTCTCACAGCTTCTATGACAACGCCCTTCTCTTCCTTGTGATCACTATTGAATACTGTCTTCGAATAGTAAACTATCCTCACTGTCTTACTATCTTAGGATAGTAGTAAGTAGTACAGTAGATAAGTAGTAAACTATCCTAAGTAAGCTATCCTAAGTAACTGTCTGCTGATACATTAGGTTTTTCTTTCTTTACATCTAAGAGAATATTAGGGGAGGAATTAATTTCAAGCGCGTTCTAAAGCAAGGAACTTGCCAACCTGGCTCCTATCCAAACTGTACTATCTTTACTACCACGCATCTCATGCGGATTGCTCCATCCTCTGCTATTTTCTCTAAGAGCTACTAAGCAGATAACATACATGAGAGACTTGCCCAATGTCATTCTCCAGCAGTAATCCAAAGGGGGCTATATTCCACACTTTGTTTTTCACCCAAAGAGGAGGAACGTTTCTTCTGCCTCTACTACGCCAGGCAGAGCAGGGGCTTCAGGGTTCCTGCATGCTTCAGCCAGAGACATATTCCTGCGGCTGCCTTCTCTCTGCTGCAAAATACATAAAAACCGTCTCAGCAAGACCAAACACCCATCACCAACTCTATTCTCACATCTGTAATTCATACCCCTGTTTCTAATGGGGAGGGGTTTGTATTTGGGTATTTGTAGGTGCCAATCACACATTTAATTAGAAACAGGGCTGCTGGAGCTCATTAAGCAAGCAGGTGTCTTCTCAAAGAAAAGTTATTGTAAAAGATGCTACAAGATTCCTAGAGCAGCAGAGCCTTATCTGTTGCATGTGGAGTAATGTTCAACTGTTGAAGTTGAAAACAAGAGCAAATGGAAACAAACTGGAGGGGAAAAGGGAAAAACAAAAAGGAAAAAAAGAATGGTACGTTTTCAGTTTTCCTAGTGCTATTTGTACTGTGGAAATACAGAACAAATTTAAACCTTAGCATAACTCTAAACCTGCACATTTTACCCAGAGAAAATTAGATAATGTATTTTAGTCAGTAATACCAGAAAAATCAATTGAGAAAACAAAATCTAAAAAGCCAGACAATTTTGGCCATGGAAAGTGAATGAAACAGGACTACCAATGGCTGGAAACCCTTGGGGAAGCACCATGTGTTATCAGTCCCAGGTTATTCTTTGGAAGCGTAATCTTGCCCCAAAAGATAAATTCCATGTTAGACTGCCTAAAGTAAACCAGCCTATAGGGGCATTTTGCTCACTTTATAAATAAAATCCTAGCTAAAAAGAAGTGCTGAAATACGTTTTTGTTACAGTCTGGCTGAGAAAGCAGCTCTTTCTGCCTCCTGGAGCAGGGCGCATAGTGGCTTGCGCTTACCTTTTGAAGACAATTAAAACCAATATCTGCATGGCATGAGGCAATTCCAACATGTATGTCACTGCATGCATGTCTGCTTCGCCATCAGCATGTATGGCTCATCATCTGTCTGCTCTGAACAATAACTGTTAGGTTAGCAGCCTTTTCACTTGTAAATGTAAATATTGTATCTGGAACACAATATTTGAAATACAAAATACGGTGTTATTAAGACAGCACTCACACATCAATTCTTGTGTGACTATAATTTGTGAAATGCCTTAGGAGGGGCTTATAAATAAAGTATAAGGTGTTATTATGAAATACATTTTAACCAAATGCACAGAAATGTCTCATTCCTATTGAAATCAATAGCAAAACTCCCACTAATTTCAGTGGTAAAAAGAGGAGACCCTTGGAAATTGCAGTGTTACACTGAGCAATACATTACAGCAGATTTCAGTCTTTGTAAGTATTACAGCTCTAGAAGAAAAACGGGATGAAAATGGGTATTAGAGGCTGTTCAGAGCATGGTGAAGATTTTCATTTCCCACTGATGTGGCTGGCAGCAGTGCCTGGTGAGACAGCACGTCTCCCCGCAGCCTCACGCAACCCCCTGGCCCATTTGCAGCAGTGCTCTGAAGCCGGTTGGGCTCTTAGGCTGCTCTGGGGCCTTGCCTGGCCCCCAGCAAGCAACCGGGAGCTGGCACCAGTGCTCATGCATGGGAGCCCCCGCACGCTCAGCGCTGCGCCCCAGCCCACCCTGGGGAAAGGCTCTTGACGGCTGTGGCCTCAACGTGCAGGGCAAGGCTGCCTGTAGCCCACAGAGCCCCCAGCACACACAGCAGCAGCTCTTCAAGGCAAGTAGCACTCTGGGGCCCAAATGCCTTAACTTCTTCCTGATGTGCAGCCAGCCAGGGAACTTCTCCCCACCGACCTCCTTCCATAGGGCACAACAACAAGCCAATGAACCAGAAATGTCTCCTCTCTGCTGTGGCTAGCCAGCCTGTCATCAAAATAAGCTCAAGGTTCATCCGCACAACTGCTTTATGGCGTTGCTGCGACCAGAGAGATGAAGGGCTGCAGATCCGCATCACAGCCTGCCCTGAAGAAGGCTTCTGAAGGGGCATAGAGGGCTGGCTATGGCTCGATGGACGCCACCAGCAGCTGGACCGCAGGCAGTGGAGCTGCACGGCTGGGAAAACTTGGGAAGGGCAGGGAAGAGCTACAGGGAGCTGCCTCTGCCCGCATATCGGCACCTGCAGAAACAGCAACCACGGCACAAAAGCTCTCGGAGGAGGAAGGGATGGGAAGCTCATTTCTATTTCTGGTCGAGCAGAAGTTGGCATTTAGATAACAAACTACATTAGTAGGTATAAACACACTAAATAGCTATATAAATGCTGTGTTTGTACCTGTAATTAATTGTTCCCAGAATTGATTTAGTTGTGCGAGAAGGGACCTGCCTATTGTGGTGTTTAATGTGATCTATCCATATCCTATAAGTATATAATGTGCATGTGCACGTCTGATAAAAAAATACAAATTAAAAAAAAATCCATGTTTCATTAATATTTGCCAGTGAATGGCTTCCAGGTAATTAAAACTACTTAATGCTGAAATAACAAATACATTAACAACTGACCAATGTCAATTAAAAAGAAATATTTTAGTCTACTGGTTTTACACATGTTTGCTTGCTTTGGTCTCTTGATTTTATTAACTGTCGTGCTTTTATTAACTGTGGTGCTTTGAGCAAAGCTGCTCTTTGTCCCTAAAGGATTCAGAGTTTACGTGCGTTTAATCTCGTCTGCAGCGTCGCAACTACCTCAGTGCCACAACTCTGCTACTCCAAGTTTACAATGAAGTGTTATCTGCAGTGACAAATATGCCAAAAGAAAAACATAACCGGCCTAGATAGTATCTGTGCTTTACAAAGGCTGCTTGTGATGCCTGTGCTTTGACTCAAAACTCCCTGTGCATTGGCTTTTTAATCATGAGATCCCTTTTTCAGCACAGCATCGCAAGTAACAACTGCACCACAATGAGCCAGCTTCATAGATATGGGAATGTTTAGATTTCCCTGCCAGTGACTAAAGGCCTTTAGCTTTCACTAGCCAGTCGCAGCTCGCATTGTTGTTGCCTGTTGATTTGTCTTCTCTCATTATTCCTTGACATGCAGCTCTCCACCCACGCCCACACTAACAACTCTCACACAAAGCGCATTGAGGTATTAACCAGGTTACAAGTTCAATGGAAAATTACACTAAGATTGTGCTGTGCAGCAATATAAAGAGATGGTATTCACTCTCCCAAAGAGCCTGTTAAAAACACAGCTGGGTTGGGGTTTTTTTCCTTTTAAGCATCCTAACAAAAACAATTTTGAGAAGTCAGGAATGCGTATTTGTGTATGTGTCTATGTGTACTTTATGTATAATTACAACAAATAGACACGGGTGTGCATGGTGTCTCCACCACTGACTGACAGGATGCAAACTCCTTGCTGTTAATTCTGCTGGATGGTGGAGTTCATTTAGAGCATCTCCAGAAACTAGAGCTAAATAAACAACCTCCTCCTGCTCTCAGCTGCAATTAGATACGTGAACCTATCTTCTTTTTGTTAGCCCAAATTACAGGCTGGTGGGAGTGCTGAAAGTCTATGAAAACGTTTCTTAAGAATCTCTCCTTATTGAAAACTGAAAATAAATTAAAAATAAAGCTTAATGAAATTAACCTAACACAGTAACAAAATTTGCAACACCACACTATAAGGTTAAAAAGAAAATAGTATAATAAAGGAAATACAAAGGCTTTGGCATGGTTTTTACAATCAACAATGGTTAATTTTGATATGTAGTTGTGAACAACTTCAAAACACTTATGTTTAAAACTCTTGCAAGCACTTTTAATTGATTAGGAATGAATTCTAGATGCACAAAAATGATTGGACTGTGAACAGTAGTACAACTATATCTAAGAACAATTAACTCTTGCCGACCAAAAAGAAACGTATGATGCATGAAAATGTGTATAAAACATCTATAGAATATTCTTGTCAAATATAAATGAAATTAACTTTATTATAGAAATCATTCTGGGAGATTTCTAGGGAAGACAAATACTTACATTTTGACATAAAACAAATTGGATTATATCGAAGACACAATCTACCTTTTATCTATCAAACTCTTTTCTTCATCGAAGTTCTCTCTTAACCCCTGTTTGCACATAGCTTCAGCCGTTAACAACCTTTGGAAATACCAACAGATATTTTTCTTACATAAATCTAGTGCGTATTGTTCCAGGTTTAATTATATGCAATGGAATGATACAAACTTGGAACATCAATCCATAATCTATGAACAGATCGGTAGAAGTATTCGATATATCTTGATAAAACTCTTAAATTCGTGGCAAAGCTTGTTGATCATGGCTTCTTTTTTTTTCCTTTTCTTTTTTTTTAAACAACTTCATGACCAACACAGATCAAACATCCATCCAGTCTACATTGTTCTTTTTTTTTTCATTATAACATACAAATGCCCATTTACAAATAATACACCAAAATGAATAAAAGTTTGGATACCAAAATGAAGATTTGTTCCAACTGATATAATGCCTTCAGTGTACAAAGGTCCATGTGAAAGTCTTTTCCATGTGTTACAGCATAGGGCACAGTTGCAGTACAGAAGTACTCTGAGAGCCATTCTTCCTTTATAAAATACTGCGGAACATCCAACTGTTGTCCGTATAGTCAATTACGGAATTAACACATGTTTTACTGTAATCTTGGCCAGTATTGAGACATATCAGGTTCACTGCCAGGGACTTGAACTGGAACTGACACTCCAGGGGAAATGAGACCTGAAAATTGAGGCGGAAAAGGAATATTTTAGTTTTAATAGACATGGTACAACTTTTGATTTACAGAGATTTGTGCTTGTATTCTGGTAAGTATTAAATCTCACCATCTCCCAGCCTGCAGAATCAGGTGAGGAGGGGTGCGTATATTTGTATATTTTAAAAACCTATGCACATCTCACTGATTTGTTGTTATAAATAAACTGTCATGCTTTGAGATAAATGCCAGAGCCTCAGATCGTTTAGATCAGTTGGGAATTCAGCCCAAAATACACTGAACTCTTCTATTCTTTTAAAATGTCTGGCTTGCTCCTGCTGATGCTGACACTTACCCTCTTTTACTCTCTTTTGCCTTCTTATGCATAGGTTAATATTTCTACAGATTACCTGCCTTCTTGATAGCTTAAATCTTTAGCAAAAAATAGCCCCTGACATAGAAACAGTAAAAGCACGCCCAGTCCTGCAAAGACTTTCATGTACACTTAACTTCACAGCTGTGAGTATCTCTGCTGAAATTTAACAGTGAAATAAATGCTGCTTTAGAAATTAATTGTACAGGGCAGATTTTGCAGGATGGAGGACTCACTGAAGAGCTTTCCACTGTACCACTATTCAAACACCACCTCTGTTAACCAGCCCTCTGCTCTAGCCCTCAGGGTTGTACATTTTTGTCTTCTGCCTGGCTTGGTAGCTACTAAACCCGACAGAGAGATCTCTCCCAGCAAATATATGTGAAAAGCCAGATAGCCAGAGCAAGGAAGCCGTGCTGGCAGAAACACGGTGGAGGGGGGGCACAAGGCCACTCACCTGTGGAAGTGGTGCCAGAGGTGCCCATCGGCTGGCTGTTCATGTGTGTCTGCATGTGAGGAGGGGTGTATGTATCATAGCTCCGTCCATTCACCGATGGACTGGTGGGCAGCATGCAAGAGTAGGAGGAGGTCTGGCTGGGTACCGGGGGCTATGGAGGCAAAGGACAAAACAGCATTAAGTATCAGCCAAGGTAAACACCACATCACGTTCTTCTGTATGGATGTGCCAGCCCTCAGGAGCAATGTGCACAAGCAAAAATGAGCTTCAGCTTCAATTTTGGGGGCTTGGATGTAAATCCATATTCAGGAGCTCAACGAAATGGCTTCTTGCCGAAGGTTTTTGGTCTACAGAAAAAGCATGGACGGTCATCAGCGCCTTTTCAGACATGCTTGGTGAGCAGCTCCCTACATCTAGATGCTAATGAAGGTGTTACACACCTAAAACAAAGGACCCAAAACCTTTGTTTGTGCTTATGTAGAAGCAAGATGTCTCATGCTATTTCCAGCCAGAGACAGAGTTGGCATCTTGTATCGCATTTGGTGATGTAACTAAAAACTATTAGGGGTGGAACTAAAAAAAAATCACCCCACTGAGACAGACAGGCTGATCCTGCATCTGTAAGCATGTTGCTTGTACACTCAGATAATGTGTAGGTTTGGGGTGACCGAGGCTCTGAAGGAGGTGCATATATGTGTGCTGCTGTACATATATCTGTGCTGATCCCCCTTCAGAACCTCAGTCACCCCAAATCCATGCCAACAGCATCCCAGGAGACCAGACATCTCCATTTACCTAAACTCTAGCCCCTCAAACCTCATCTGCTGTGAAGGAAAAGCAGCTGGGGGCAGAGGGTGAGGGATGGCACAGTGCTGGGGAGGGAACAAAGCAGGGGCATCTCTTGCTCCAACAAGCTGAGAGAGTGGGGACCAGTGTAGCACTAACATGGGGAGGCAGCAGGGGAGTGGGAAGAGTAATTCCCACTCCAGGTGCATGAGACTTGACACTTTTACTCCTATTTACTCCACCTGCGTGTCCCCAGCACTTGCCATCTCCAAAGATACTGACAACCTCTCTCCAAGCAAACCAGCAACGCACCCCACATCTGCAGGGAGATGCTGAGAGTTCAGCTGCCAAACCTCCCGCTCCAGCATCGCATGGCCATCATGTTGTTGTGACCACATAGGCAGGACTTTCCAGAGCAGCTCACACGTGCCAGGACCCTGCCCAGGTGACCAGCAGTGAATCAGGGGCCTCTGGTTTTCCCAAGCATCCTCTCCTGTATCAGTCTTTTGATCTTTTGTCATCTGCTTTCAGCCCACTGCCAGGAATGGCACCACTGGCTTCCAACATCACGAAATAGCGACCTAGCCAACATCATTTCTTTCCACGGACTTGCGAGACTCTAACTTTATTTGGTTAATTTTGGTTCAGCAATTAGTAACATAGTAATTGCCACAGCAAAGGAGTCAGGCTCTCTAATCTGCTCGCCTGTCTCCAGCAGTGGTCAATGCTGTGTGCCTCAGACAAAGCTGTAAAACTCCCGTAATTGGCCAGCACCTTCCTAGGCCAACCCCACCATTAAAAAAGGAGGAATTTTGCATCTGAAAGGTCTATAGAAACAGACCCCAAAGGAATAGATTTCTTCCTAACCCAGCTGGTGATCAGCTAATGCTTTCAGGCATGAGGATTGACAGCTCTTGCAATTCTGGCTTAGCTGGCATAACCACTGATGCTAATCACATCTTTCCCTCTCTCAGGTGTTCCTAATGCACCACCACCACATTACCTATGCCAAGAAGGTCGGATCTCTCCAGCAGCTTACTCAAGCAGCAATTTCTACAATACTGCACCAGTGAGTTCCATAGGTTAACCACAGTGTTTGAGGGCTTTTTTACAAAAAAAAAAAAAAAAAAAAAAAGGTTTTTTCATGCCAGATTTGTTGCCTTGTAATTTTGAAGGCTCTTCTCTTTTAAAATTTGGGAAAAGGGCTTGTCAGAGCACCAGGACTTACAGTGCCCTTTCCCATGTGATTCTCCCAAAATAGAGCATCTTTTCACTAGCTGGGGAAGCCTTTGGTGCTGGTTTCCCTGCAGTGTGGTTTGAATCCATTCTTCCTGGGGAGGAAGAGCCCCCACGCTCCCATACACCCCAGGGGCCGCTGAGTCCCAAGGGAGCATCATGCCACAGTGCCGGACTTACTTGCATAGGCAGGTTGTTGGCCATGGTGAAGCTAGGCATGGGCGGCAGTGCGCTGTACGTGTTTGTGAGCGCCGTGTCCGTTCTGCCCAACATGGAACCTGATGTGAAAGAGGAAACTATAATAGAATAGACAGATAGATGGACACATTAGTTTAACCACAATTACAATTGGTGATACAGCCTCAGAGTCTCATTTTCCCAAGAGGATGGATGAACGTGAGTGGGTCGGTGGCATTACCGGGGGTGGTTGGTTGCGGGATCGGCTGGTAAACGCTTGTGCTGAAACTACTACTGATGGGAATGTGGCTGGGAGTGTTGCTGGCTTGTCTTCGCTGGTTCCTCAGCTTCTCTTCCCTTCTCCACTTGGCCCTTCTGTTAGAAAACCACACCTGGAAACACAGTGTTGGAGAGATGTGAGTGACCTTACAAGGACCAGAGGTGTGGGGCCTCCCCCACGTAACACAAGGCTGCGCTGATAGAAAGCTGGCTTGCAGCACACCAAAGCAGCGTGTGAAAGCAAATCCCAGCTGCTGTTATTTTCCTGAAGGAGGAGATGGACAAATACCCAATCATAAATAGGGGCTGCCCTGTGCTTTGAGAAGCAAGGAATAACAACATTAGAATAGTAATAGTAAAAACAATAACAGTGATATTTGCATGGCAACTCAGTACCTGTATCCTTGCTTCAGGCAGGTCTATTTTAGCAGCTAGTCTCTCTCTCGCAAACACATCAGGATAGTGGGTCCTCTCAAATTCTGTGGAAGGAAATACTGTTGCATTAGTTGTGAAGGGTTAATGTGGCTGACCATAAAGGCAGAGTCATTCCTACGCTGCCTATGCTCTAAATGCTCTGAAGAAACATTGCTGTAATGTCAAAGCTGAGCTTTGTGTGTGCGTGTGTGTGCACGTGTCTTAGAAAGGAGTGAGTGTGCCTTGCCTG
Source organism: Mesitornis unicolor (assembly GCF_000695765.1). Classification (NCBI taxonomy): domain Eukaryota; kingdom Metazoa; phylum Chordata; class Aves; order Mesitornithiformes; family Mesitornithidae; genus Mesitornis; species Mesitornis unicolor. The sequence continues at coordinate 2,144 of NW_010206210.1, read as the reverse complement.
CTGGGGAATATCGCTGAGGTGCTTGGGTACAATGCTGCATCTTTCAAGAAGTGGTGAGGGCTTCTGCCTCAGCTGAGGGGATCCCCAAGGCAGCTCTGACCCTGTCACCAAGAAGCAAAATGGCACATCTCTAAATAACAGCAGAAAATAAGAACAAAGATCTGCAGCAGGTCAGAGGCGAGGTGCGTCCAGACCGGTCAGGGAAAAGGGCACCTGCTCCCAGCCCCGGGCAGCAGCAGCGCTGGGGATGGGGAGCAAGCGGGGGGAACGGGCATGGAGGGCTGCTGCCAGCCCCAGCCGCCTGCCCTTGCCTTCCCAGCATACAGCAATGCTGCCCAGCCGGGGACGCGGCACAGTCAGCAGAAGAAGAGTTATGCCCCATGAGAGGAGCCCAGGGTATAATACTGATGTTTTGGTATGATCTGTGCCCTGAGTATGTTCCCTTCAAAAACCTTTTAGCTTTTCAGTGCATATCGCAGTCATTTTTTAATATTTGGAGCTCAGTGAATAAAAGAGCATGGAGGGAGCCACTGACTTAAAATTCATAACTATATATAAGGCACGTGAATGCCGTGTTTCTGTTCTGCTCTTACAGCCAAGGCACATTTTGCTTTTCTCTCCTGCTTCAGTCATAGGAAAATGTCACTCACCTTTCTCAAGGGCTTCGATTTGCTCCTGGGTAAAAGATGTCCTATTTCTCTGCAGCTTTCTTTTCAGCTGGAGTCTCATTTGGGCCTCGTCTGAGTCTTCTCCATTAGAGCTGATGGAGTTAGTGTTTTCCCCTCCTCCCTCCTGTTGTGGACAGCCATCTGCAGAACATAGAGTTGGAAAGTGAAATGCAGGTACCTTTGTTTTAAGATCCCTATCAGATAAATAATGCAACTGGAAACAAGTTCAGCCATGTTTGCTGACACCCTCCCTTAAAAACATATCGGGTATCAAAGCAACATTGCATTAATGAGATGGGTAACATGGAAACATTTCAGTTTCTAACGTTACTGTAAGCATCAAAGATGAGGAATTACGATCGCCTGGTCTTAATTTCATTTTGTTTTTCCTCTGGAATAAAACCCACATAAAAATACTTTCCCTTGAAAGTGATTCTTCCCTTGAATCACTGCTGAAGTGCCATGGCAGTCTCCTCTGTCTGCTGCATTTATTTACCTATTGCTACATTTAAAATAGTGATGTTCAGTATTTCAGATTATCTATAATCAGTAATTCCTATCTAATCAATTAGATGTTGATAGGTTTGCAGAAAATGCTATTAAGAAACCAAACCAAGCTTGTAATCTTTTTAAAAAAATATTTATCCAGTTTTTATTTGAATTCTGCACAGTCAATTTCATTTTAAAGGTTGTGAATTTAGAAGTGCCTGCATTGTTCTGCAGTTTTATTCAACTATTGTATGAGTGTGCATTGCCTTGACACCTATTACTGAGCACAGCTGTAATTATATCATCACCAAGAACAGGCTATAATTGCCGAAAATGGAATTTTATATTTAGATAAAAGGACTGTCCATTCTTTGTAATGTGTTGCACCAGAGAAAAGTAAGATTTCTTTTAAAATTTTAACATGTAATTTTAAAAGAAATAGTAGCGAGTTCACTAAATATGCTATTCTGCAGCTGAACATTTGGCATATCATTTAAGCAGTACATTTTTAATTAGGGCATTTCCACCACTTTTAATGCAATTTCTGTCATTAAACAGGGGAAAGTTTCCTTGCGCTCTCCTCTTAGGCAGGCGCAAGTATGAGTCCCAGGTCCGGCCGGCCCTGCGGGGCTGTGCGGGCACCGTGGGCCGAAGGAGCGGGCGTTTCTGCCGAGGCGGAGAAGTCGTTGTCCCTAAATTACCTCTCCCTCGCCTTTCAAAACATATTTTTTCGAGGCGTTTTAATGTCGCATAAAAGTGGAGATGGGATGAGGGACGCATGGGCTACTTATGCTAATTCCCTTGAAAAGTTACGCCAAAAATAAATTGAGACACTGCCGCTTCATCCTTTAAATATTGTGGGAAATCAACTTTAAAGTAATATCATTTATAATCGGTGAACAATGGCCCCGGCCTTCAAAGCTCGAGGGGAATTGTGACAGGATCTGGTGGGACTCTTTCAACCACTTTGAAATGTTTTAAAACCCG